>NC_069505.1:169823000-170110500 GCF_027579735.1 Bombina bombina
CACCTCCCTGATCCCTACCTGGACCCTCCCAAACAGCTCTCTCCACCCCTGACCCACACTTCTCACCACCATCTTCGTTACTGGCAGACAGTCTTCCAGTATGCAGTTTAGAGCTTTATATTTCCTTTTAATTATTTAGTTTCAACCCTCCTACCTCCCTGATTTCTCCTAAACATGTCTCTAACCGCCCTCTAGTGGCAGCCATCATAGTTTATAATTTTTTTTATATATTAATAATTGTTTTGTGTAGTCTGGGGCTCCCTCTCGCAATCATTTTGAGTCAGATTAAGAGTTGAGCGCAAATTATCGCTCCCGCTTGAGCGTTAATTGCGCTGAAAGTAAGATTTTTGTGCTTGTATTATGAGTTGAAAGGAAACTGTTTTTGCTCTTGCAGGAATCTGACTAGCGCAAAAATCTGAAGTTAGAATATTGCGTGCGCATTCACTTATTCCCCTATAGAAGTCAATGGAGAAAAAAAAGGAGAAAAAAAAACAACCCACTCTCGCACAAACACAATAGCATATTCTCATTTGCAATAACCCAACATGAAAAAAATGAATATTTCACATTCTAATATTCTGCACATCACAGAATATGTTCTATTTATTCATAAATAAATATTGCTACGTATATCTGATGGTACTTAGGTACAATATATATCTATACCTTTATAAACCGATGATTATATATAGGTATAGATATATACAGATATATATAGGAAATAAATAGAATATATTCTGCTATGTGCAGAACATTGGAATGTGAAATATTTACAATAAATACATAGTGGGATATTTATCAAGCCGTCAACCTGAAATACGCTGGAATTCTGCAGCGTAATTGTGGCGAGCTTGATTTGACCTAGGTATCAAAGCCTACAGACCGGCAAAATTTGAAATCTGTGACGTAACATACGATCCTCTGGTCTCAATCCGACACAGATTGATGCTTACGTCATTACAGATGTTCCGAATATACATTCGGCACTATTTGACACTTTTTAAAAGTTTTCAAATAGTTAACCGGTACACTCGCGGCTATTCCAGCCCAGCGTACCTGGTTTTCAATCCGCCACCCTTGAGGCCGCAGATGCCATAGGAATCAATCGGAGTCAAAAAGCAGGGAAAGCTTATGTTCGATGCTGCCAGATATCCCATTGATTTGTATGGTAGAAAACCAGTAACGTTTACACCTAACACCCTAACATAAGCCCAGAGTCTAAACACCCCTAATCTGCCGCCCCAGACTGCCGCCACTAAATAAAGTTATTAATCCCTATCCCACCGCTCCCGGACCCCACCCCAACTAAATAAAAGTATTAACCCCTATTCCACCGCTCCCGGACCCCACCGCAACTAAATAAACGTATTAATCCCTAAACCCCAGGCCTCCCACATCACTATCACTAACTAAACATGTTAACCCCTAAACCGCCAGCCCCCCACAATGCCATAAACTAAATTAAGATATTAACCCCTTAACCTAACAACCCGCTAACTTTACATTAAAATTACAACATCCCTTTCTTATAATAAGTTTAAACTTACCTTTAGAATTAAAATAAACTATATTAAACTATTAATTAATTATCAGTACCATACTCACTTCTGCCTTAAAGCCAACGGAGTGTATTGCCTGCTGACAACATATAGACCCAAGCATACACTGACTCTGTAACCTACGGAAATACTGGACACATATTGATACCACTAATTAGGGGATACAGCAGATGAACTGGCTTTTTGCATTTACCCCTGTTGCACAAGTTGGGTTACCATATTGGTTTAAAACAACAAATTGGATTGGTCTGTCACCTTCATTCCCATTGTGCACTTGGATCACCAGACTGACCAAAAATAAAGGACTGCATAATAACAACCTAGAGGAAGTTTCCTCATTTAGCAGCATAGATCGAATTTCAACCTGCTCTTTGATTGTGCATTGTTATAATTGTTATAATTCTGCGTGTGTAACGATGTATTATATATCTACTACTAATTAGAGCAAGGGGTTTAAACATCTCCATACATCCCCTAGAGAGTCTATACTAACTAAAGCTATCTAAGTCTTATACTTAATGACTCTGAAATTTGCCTTTTTGTACACACCTATACTTATACTTTTACTGGCACATCACCGCAGTATACATTAACTAATTAATTAATTAATTAATCAATCAATTGATCGTACAAATTGGTCGCTGATCTGAGTCTTTTACTATACCACACCAAATATTAACTTAGAAAGCATATCTACCACCTGCTTTCTATCATCTCTATTATTTCAACTGCTAATACAGTAAAAACATTTTAGAGTACACTATGCTAGCTTCCAGCTAGGAAACTAATCCTATGATCCCTCTTACAGGATCTCTAACCTCCCTAGTTTCCTAACTAATAGAGTCAGGCTCCTACATACATTCTTGTACTTATACATAGACATAGCACACAAACTGCAACACATTAGCTTATCATTATGGCTGAAAGTAACACTCTCACAGGAGTACTAGACATAGATAGACGCAAACTCATAATGAGTAAAGCATTAAAAGGTGACTCCGTCAGAACAGAAGAACCACTAGAGAGGGACTTAACACACATCTTCTCAGACTTGGAAAGCAAAAAATATAATGAAAGTAATCTGTGGTGGGACATTGAGTTCTTAGAACTTTATATCAATGAAAGAAAAGTCCCTAGGGGACTCAGGATGAAGAAATATCCTTCCTTTGCACGACACAACCAAATGTTCATGGAGGAATGGAATAACAACTTGACCAACTGCTCCATCATTTTGATGAAGCAGTTGCTCAAACACAAGAAGGAAGAGAGGGATTCTTTATTAACACAGATTGAAGAGATCACACAGTCTCTCACACCTTTTGAACAGACAAAGAAATACATAGACTATAAAACACAATTAGACTCAACCATGCAACAACTAGACTCTACACTCTCAGAAAGAAAAGTCAGTAAATACCAAAGAGATGTAAAGGATTACGAATTAGATATAGTGTATTCCTGGCAACAGGACAAACCCAACAGACAAAGAAATCATTCCCAACACAGTAACAAAATCAAAAATAGAAACAAAAGAAAAGGCACTTTTCAACACACATCAAATGCCAAACGAGTCACATTTTCAAGCATTGATACAGATAACACGGAGGGCTCACAAAGTCCAGAAGATACACAAGCACACACTTCCACTAACGAAACACCCAGTCACAGCACTTCTGATGGCAGGGTAAAATTATCAACTCTAGTCCAAACACCCATCACCACTAGTACACCAAAAAAGGACCAACCACTACGTTACCCAAGCAGAATAAAAAAAGCCACACAGAAGAAGTAGGATCCATAATAAATTTATCTCATATCACCCTCACTAGTTCACAAATTAGTTTATTAAACAAAGGACTATCCTTTGCACCTTCCACTCACTTTGACTTGTTTTCCACCATTTTGGATGTAAATGCCCTAGTGAGAAAAATCACACTTTACAAACATTTCTCACAAATAACATATTCAGATCATGAATTAGAGCACAATTCACCTCCAGCAGATACAGCACACAAAATTGTTGAATCCGTAGGCCTATTATTTACAGACCTATGTGATCTCCATACACTCACCTCACTCCAGGCCACCACACTCAGAGAAGCCAGCATCCATAATACTGCACCTGCATTTAAAACTTCATCCAATACCAAATCTTACTTCTACCCAGTCCACAGCAGAAGTGAGGCGATAGAGATGTTCCAAAATCTCGTAGAATCTGAACTTACTAGTTTACACATCTCCCTAGAGAACACCACTAGCATCACAAATAATCACACTAGGAATCACAATTTATCCATCACTGAGCAATCAGCACTTAAATCACTCAGCATGAACAAGGATATAGTGATTACCCCGACGGATAAGGGAGGGGCAGTAGTAATCCTCAACACTGAGGATTACAAAAAAGAAGCATACAGACAACTCAATGATAGTGAGACATACCAAAAATTGACTTACAATCCAACACACAAATTTAAACAAGAACTCCATACATTACTAGATACAGCGGTGGAAGATGGTTTCCTAACTCAAGAAACTGCCACACTCTGTCTTGTTGAACACCCCATCATCCCCACCTTTCGCACAGTACCGAAAATACACAAAACTCTTATTAATACACCAGGCAGACCAATAGTAGCCAGCAGAGGCTCACTGTGCGAAAGAGTGGGGAATTGGTTAGACGGTGTCTTACAACCCATAGTTAAGTCCTTACCGGGGTACATACGTGATAGTACCCACCTGATACAACAAATCCAAACCATTACTTGGCAAGACAGCTATACCTGGCTGTCCATAGATGTCTCAGCACTCTATTCCAGCATCCCCCATGAGGAAGGCCTCAAGGCCCTAACATTCATGTTAAAAAGGCATACCAATTATCCAGAAGAATTCATTATCTTCATTGAGGAACTCACTAGATTCCTCCTAACACACAACTACTTTGTCTTCGAGGGCCATTACTACCTCCAGAAATGTGGCACCGCCATGGGGGCCAAGTTTGCCCCCTCATATGCAAACTTGTATATGGGGTATTTCGAACATCTCCACCTATTTGGGGGTGGGCTGGCCCTCGAGGACAAAGTAGTAGTATACGGCAGATTTATTGATGACCTGATCATGATCTACAAGAAAAACACAGAACTTACCATTCAGGGGATCATTGATCACTTCAACAATAACACACTGAACCTGACTTTTACGCACCAGCATAATGACCACATCATTAACTTTTTAGACCTCACATTAGAAAACAACAATGAAGGAGAAATAACAACCAGTACCTTTAGGAAACCATTGTCGAGAAACACGATATTAAGAGCAGATTCCTGCCATGCCCCACACACACAAAGGGGTATCCCTAAGGGCCAATATCTTAGACTGCGGAGAAACTGCAGCACCCTCAAGCTATACACCAAACAAGCAGATGAACTCACTGACAGACTAATAGCTAGAGGATACAAAAAAAGCTTCCTTCTCAAAGTTAAGTCCCAAGTAATGAGAATTGACAGGTCATCATTATTAAACAATAAAGTAGCCCACAACACACTGAACAGTCACAATAATAACACCATTACATCTACACCTAAAGAAGACATATGCTTTGTCACCAGCTATAGCAACCAATTTTACACTATCACCAGAATCATCAAGAAATATTTACCAGTTCTCAATGGCGACATTATCTTAAGAAATAAACTGCAGGGACACATTAGATTTGTAGCGAAAAAAGCGCCAACAATACGAGACAAGATTACACAAAAGTTCCACCATAAAATCTTACCAACCACCACCTGGCTTACTCCAACAAAAGGCAACTACAGATGTGGCCATGTGCCTTGCAAAAGCTGTAAATACACAGACAAAAGTCTCACTTTTACTTCCTCACAGACACACAAATCATATCCAATAACCACCAGAATGGACTGCACATCAACATACATCGTTTATCTGATTACATGCTCATTCTGTCAACAACAATATGTAGGAATTACGACACGTACCCTAAAAGACCGCATAAGAGAACATCTTCTCTCAATAGAAGAAGCATTTCCATACACACGCACAAAAGCTAACTCACTTTACATTTAAAGCAATAGAACACATAATTAGTAACCCATTAGGGGGAGACAGAAATAAAACACTCTCCAAAAGAGAAGTATATTGGATTTTCACGTTACAAACTAGGGTACCCCAGGGCATGAACAAAAGATATGATGTAAACCTATATATAGAATAAATAGGTCTCACTCCACCCTGATTTTTGATAAAAACACATGATAAAAATACATGATAAAAATACATGATAAAAATACATGATAAAAATATATTACAAAAATACATGATAAAAATACTTTATAATCCTTTAGAGTTTTCTGACCCTATACATAAACAGTAAGATTTTCTCTATTCTTTCAGTGTTCCTTTCCACACTTTAGAATCCTCAAACATATGAAAACACAAGAGACAAGAAAGACAAAGAGTCCAACCAACATCTATAATATACCCACCATTGAATATAATTAATCTAATGCTATCCCAACCAAGTTAGACTAGTCCCTCCTAGAACATACATGAAAAAAGCAAGGTTAGCCCCAAGCTTTATACACTTATGATCTTATTATGCCAATCCATTAGTCATTAACCCCCCCCCCCTCTCTCTAGAGTGCCATCTTAGAGCTGGCTAGGTATATAATATATTCCAGCTCCCCATAAGATCTACAATCATTTGAGCCACCCTCTCCCTTTATTGTATACACAAGTATCTTGGAGAGGACTAGAACATTAAGGTTCATATACACATTTACTAAACAGAACTAAGTCTATTTAACAGCCAAATGTTTCTTAAAGGACACCAACACAGAGAGGTATACACATTCCCTGCCCCTTATAGATTTGAAACGTAGTATTCTTACACTAGAATATACATAGGGTTTATAGAATGTTATTAAGGTTTTAACTAATTGATGCTTTATACATATTTAGAGGACCCTTGGAGGCCTACATTATGTCGTGTTTAGTGCAATATTGACATAGCTTTATTTCAGATTAAGGGGCCCCACTCAATCTAAAAATTTGCTAAATAATTTTTTCGCATCATTATAGCATAAGTTGTCATTGACATCGAAAGTGGAATCACAACCAATGCTTAAGATTTATTTAGCACACTCTATATGATTTTCCTATAGAGACCCCTGTCAAAATTGTTTCTATTTAAATGCTAATATTTTTGTGTCTGAAATATAGAACATAAGCAAGTACTACTCACATTGACAATTGTTTATATATAATCTGTTCTGTCTGTCTCATGCCGACCAGGATCTATGTGATCACATTGAAGGTGCTTTTCCATCACTTCTGTAACACACCTGTTTCTTAATGGCCAATTATCAGAACCAAACTGATTGGGCCACTACACCTTCATATGGATCCTGGCCGGCAGAGACTGACATCTCTGATGAAGCGCATGTGCCCATGCGCGAAACGCGTAAGATAGGAGCTTACCTGACATGTTGAAGCCTGCTCCACAATAAACTCTTACTAATTTGACTCCAGGACTCAGCTTCCTTTTTCCTCATCTTGTATTAATTAACCTACCCTAACTATCGCCTAGATTACGAGTTTTGACGGTAATGGTGTGCGGTGCTAACGAGCAGTTTTCCCTCACCGCTCACCTACAGACCACGCTGGTATTACGGGTTTTTACAAACCCGGTGTTAGCCGCAGAAAAGTGAACGGAGAGCAAAATTTTGCTCCATATCTCACCTCAATACCAGAGCTGCTTAAGGTAGCGGTGAGCTGGTAAAACGTGCTCGTGCACGATTTCCCCATAGGAAACAATGGGGGAGAGCCGGTTGAAAAAAAACCTAACACCTGCAAAAAAGCAGCATAAAGCTCCTAACGCAGCCCCATTGATTCCTATGGGGAAATACATTTTATGTCTACACCTAACACCCTAACATGAACCCTGAGTCTAAACACCCCTAATCTTACACTTATTAACCCCTAATCTGCCGCCCTGACATCGCCGACACCTGCATTTTATTATTAACCCCTAATCTTCCGCTGTGGACATCGCCGCCACCTACATTATATGTATTAACCCCTAATATGCTGCCCCCAACATCGCTGACACCTACATTATATTTATTAACCCCTAATCTGCCACCCCCAATGTCGTTGCAACCTACCTACACTTATTAACCCCTAATCTGCCGCCCCCAACGTCGCTGCCACTATATTAAAGTTATTAACCCCTAAACCTAAGTCTGACTCTAACCCCCCCTAACTTAAATATAATTTAAATAAATCTAAATAAAATTACTATCATTAACTAAATTATTCCTATTTAAAACGAAATACTTACCTATAAAATAAACCCTAAGATAGCTACAATATAACTAATAGTTACATTGTAGCTAGTTTTTTATTTATTTTTATTTTACAGGCAACTTTGTATTTATTTTAACTAGGTAGAATAGTTATTAAATATTTATTAACTATTTAATAGCTACCTAGTTAAAATAAAGACAAATTTACCTGTAAAATAAACCCTAACCTAAGTTACAATTACATCTAACACTACACTATAATTAAATTAATTCCCTAAATTAACTACAATTAAATACAATTAAATACAATTATCTAAAGTACGAAAACCCCCCCACTAAATTACAGAAAATAATAAAATAATTACAAGTTTTTTAAAATAATTACACCTAATCTAATCCCCCTAATAAAATAAAAAAGCCCCCCAAAATAATAAAAAGCCCTACCCTATACTAAATTACAAATAGCCCTTAAAAGGGCCTTTTGCGGGGCATTGCCCTAAAGTAATCAGCTCTTTTACCTGTAAAAAAAAGTACAATACCCCCCAGCATTAAAACCCACCACCCACACACCCAACCCTACTCTAAAACCCACACAAACCCCCTTAATAAAACCTAACACTAACCCCTTGAAGATCACCCTACCTTGAGAAGTCTTCACCAAACTGGGCCAAAGTCATCAAAGTGGTCCTCCAGGCGGGCAGAAGTCTTCATCCAAGCCTGGCCAGAAGACGTCCTCCAGACGGGCAGACGTCTTCATCCAGGCGGCATCTTCTATCTTCATCCATCCGGCGCGGAGCGACTTCATCTTCAAGACATCCGACGCGGAGCATCCTCTTCAAATGACGCCCAACTGAAGAATGAAGGTTCCTTTAAATGACGTCATCCAAGATGGCATCCCTTCAATTCCGATTGGCTGATAGAATTCTATAAGCCAAACGGAATTAAGGTAGAAAAAATCCTATTGGCTGATCCAATCAGCCAATAGAATGCCAGCTCAATCCTATTGACTGATTGGATCAGCCAATAGGATTGAACTTCAATCCTATTGGCTGATTGCATCAGCCAATAGGATTTTTTCTACCTTAATTCCGATTGGCTGATAGAATTCTATCAGCCAATCGGAATTGAAGGGACACCATCTTGGATGACATCATTTAAAGGAACCTTCATTCTTAAATTGGACGTCGTTTGAAGAGGATGCTCCGCGTCAGATGTCTTAAAGATGGAGCCGCTCCACGCCGGATGGATGAAGATAGAAGATGCCGCCTGGATGAAGACTTCTGCCCGTCTGGAGGACCTCTTCTTCCCGGCTTGGATGAAGACTTCTGCCCGTCTGGAGGACCACTTCACCCGGCTTTGTTGAGGACTTCGGCCCGGTTGGGTGAAGACTTCTCAAGGTAGGGTGATCTTCAAGGGGTTAGTGTTAGGTTTTATTAAGGGGGATTGGGTGGGTTTTAGAGTAGGGTTGGGTGTGTGGGTGGTGGGTTTTAATGTTGGGGGGGTATTGTACTTTTTTTTACAGGTAAAAGAGCTGATTACTTTGGGGCAATGCCCTGCAAAAGGCCCTTTTAAGGGCTATTTGTAATTTAGTATAGGGTAGGGCTTTTTATTATTTTGGCTTTCTTTATTTTATTAGGCAGATTAGATTAGGTGTAATTAGTTTAAAAAACTTGTAATTATTTTATTATTTTCTGTAATTTAGTGTTTTTTTCCGTACTTTAGATAATTGTATTTAATTGTAATTAATTGTATTTAGTTTAGGGAATTTATTTAATTGTAGTGTAGTGTTAGGTGTAATTGTAACTCAGTTTAGGTTTTATTTTACAGGTAAATTTAACTTTATTTTAACTAGGTAGCTATTAAATAGTTAATAACTATTTAATAACTATTCTACCTAGTTAAAATAAATACAAGTTGCCTGTAAAATAAAAATAAATCCTAAGATAGCTACAATGTAACTATTAGTTATATTGTAGCTATCTTAGGGTTTATTTTATAGGTAAGTATTTAGTTTTAAATAGGAATAATTTAGTTAATTGTAGTTATTGTATTTAGATTTATTTAAATTATATTTATGTTAGGGGGGGGTTAGGGTTAGACTTAGATTTAGGGGTTAATACATTTAATATAGTTGCAGCAACATTGGGGGCGGCATATTAGGGGTTAATAAATGTAGGTAGGTGGCGGCGATGTTTTTATTTTAGTGTTTGTGATGTGGGAGGGCCTCGGTTTAGGGGTTAATAGGTAGTTCATGGGTGTTAGTGTACTTTTTAGCACTTTAGTTAAGAGATTTATGCTACGGCGTTAGCCCATAAAACTCTTAACTACTGACTTTTAAATGCGATACCAGGCTTGACAGGAGAGGTTCTAACGCTCACTTTTTGGAAGACTCGTAATACCGGCGTTATGCAAGTCCCATTGAAAAAAATAGGATACGCAATTGACGTAAGTGGATTTGCAGTATTTTCGAGTCTGGCCAAAAAAGTGAGCGGTGAGCCTGTCATTTCAAGACTCGTAATACCAGCGGGCGTTAAAAAGCAGCGTTGGGACCTCTCAATTTCGCTGCATCCAGGTGAATTCCGAAATTGCCAGGGTGGTGAAAGAATCCACCGAAGGTGAATTCTTTCACCACCCTGACATTTTTGCAATCCCGGGGGATGCAGCGAAGGCAAATGGAGCATTACAAAAGCAACACCTAATCGCCCACATTAAAGTATTTAAAAAAAAAAAAAAACTAACCGTGTTACGGTTGCCTCCAGGCTGGCTGGAAGTTGGACCGTAGAAAAGGATGCTCCTAGCGCTCACCAAAGGAGCAGCAGCACCGTGGACACTATAACTACTGCGTAGCCACCATACGTAATGCAGACTCTATGAACCACCGCTGCTGGGCTGGTATCTCGCCGTCTGCTCTGCGCCCTGGACCTACGACCAGGCTCCAGTAGGTGAACCTCTTCCTTCTGTAGCAATCCCTGTAGCTAAGGGAGTATGAAGAGCATAGCAATCCCTGTAGTGATATAGCTGTCCCCTACAAACATGAGTCAAAGCTGCAAGTTAGAGGGTCAAAATAGGTCTGATGTGCTGGACACACAGCCTGGTTTTTATTGAGGTTACATGCAAACAGAGACACTCTCAGGGGGAGGCATAAAATCCCCAATCACACATTTGATAAATTTAGATAGAGAGACACTCCCTTTGACAGGCCACAACATTACTTCAGCAGATAACATTACACACAATAAAACAATGCAGTCCACCTTATCACTAGCAGTCTGATTAGACAATGGGAAAGTTTATCACTAAACTTAATTAGAGCTGATCCCAGCAAACTTGTATTTAGAATGCTTCTTGAAGCTGAACAAAGTTATCTCTGTAGTTCTGACCGAAGGGTCTGTCACTTAGCACTTAATGGCACACAATGAAAACCAATGCCTCTGTAACAGTGCTCCCCCTCTGTGGAACACTCTGCCTGTGTGGCACCTGGCTCAGCAAGTCCCATTCACTGAAACAAGTGGGAGAAAGCCAGGGACAAGCTATTTTACAGGTCTGGGGACATAGTCTTAAAGGGGCATTGTTCACCAAAGTCACAATATGTCCCCAGACGGTTCTTAAAGGCCATACACACCCAATAAAAGTTAATATGTTCTCAGGGGCACAATCTTCCAGGGGCCATAGTCATGAGGAAGGAGGCTGGCAAATAGGCTTCTCCACGATCCATGGAAGCAGGGCAATTTTTCATTTAAAGGGCCAGTTACAAATAGCAGTTTGTAACAAACCGCCTGCATCAAGTATTAAAAAAAACACCGCCCACACAAAAAAAATCCTACACAAAGTATTATCTCCTAAACGGCAAAATCCCTACATAGCAATAAACCTATTTTCCCTATTAACCTCTAAACCGCAAAATCCATACATCGCAATAAACCTACTTACCCTATTAACCCCTAACCCCTAACCTAACACCCCATTAAATAAACCCAAATTACCTAAACTAATACATTCTAAAGTTACAAAAAATAAAAAAAACTAACATTACCGAAAATAAAACAACCAAATTACCAAATTTAACAAAATTAAACCTAATCCCTATTAAAATAAAAAGACCCCCCAAAATAAAAACACCCCCTACTCTAATAATAAACTACCAGTAGCCCTTAAAAGGGCTTTTTGCAGGGCATTGCCCCAAGATAATCAGCTCTTTTACAAAAAATATACAAAGTCCCACCTAACATTAAACCCCCCACCCCCCAAAATAAAAGAACCTAACACTAAAAAACCTAAACTACCTATTGCCCTGAAAAGGACATTTGTTTGGGCATTGCCCTTAAAAGGGCATTGAGCTCTTTTTCTGCCCATCCCTAATCTAAATAAAACAAATCCCCCCCAAAAAACCTTAAAAAATCCAAAGTCTAACCCCCAGGTTGGTACTCATGGTTCCTGAAGTCCGGTCCTGTTCCAGGCGGTGAAGTCTTCTTCCAAGTGCAACCTCTTCTTCTTCCAGGAACAATCAGCCAATATAATGCCAGCTCAATCCTATTGGCTGATTGGATCAGCCAATAGGATTAAAGCTTTAATTCCCTTTAAAGCTTTAATTCCCTTTAATTCCGATTGGCTGATAGAATTCTATCAGCCAATCGGAATTCAAGGGATGCCATCTTGGATGACGTCATCTAAAGGAAACGTCATTCTTCAATAGCCAGCGAAAGAAGAGGATGCTCCGCGCTGGATGTCTTGAAGATGGAGCCGCCCAGCGTTGGAAGGATGAAGATAGAAGATGCCGTCTGGATGAAAACTTCTGCCCGTCTGGAGGACGATTTCTTACCGCTTGGATGAAGACTTCTCCTGGCTTCGTTGAGGACTTCTTGCCGCTTGGATGAAGACTTCTCCCGGCTGGATGAGGATGGATGTCTGGTCTTCAAAAACTGTAAGTGGATCTTCAGGGGCTAGTGTTAGTTTTTTTTAAGGGTTTATTGGGTGGGTTTTATTTTTATATTAGGGACTTTGGGCACCGTAAAAGAGCTAAATGCCCTTTTAAGGGCAATGTCCATTCAAATGCCATTTTCAGGGCAAGGGGGAGCTTAGGTTTTATAGGTAGGTTTTTATTTGGGGGGGTTGGTTGTGTGGGTGGTGGGTTTTACTGTTGGGGGGTTGTTTGTATATTTTTTTGTTACAGGTAAAAGAGCTGATTTCTTTGGGGCAATGTCCCACAAAAGGCCCTTTTAAGGGCCATTGGCAGTTTAGTGTAGGCTAGGGTTTTTTTTATTTTGGGGGGGCTTTTTTATTTTGATAGGGCTATTAGATTAGGTGTAATTAGTTTAAATATTTAATAATTTCATTTTTATTTTGTGTAATTTAGTGTTTATTATTTTTTGTAATTTAGATAAATGTTTTTTTTTAATTTAAGTTATTTAATTTTAGTGTAATGGTAGGTTTTAGTGTAACACAGGTTAGGTTTAATTTTACAGGTAACTTTCGGCTAGCTTACGAGTTTTGCGGTATGAGGGGTGCGGTGCTAACTTGCACGTTATTGTCACCACTCACTTCCCTACAGTGCTGGTATTACAGGTTTATAAAAACCCGGCGTTAACAGGCAAGAAGTGAGCGTAAAGCAAAATTGAGCTCCATACCGAACTCCAATACCAGCGCTGCTGAAAGCTGCGATGAGCTGGTTTTACGTGCTCATGCACGATTTCCCCATAGACATCAATGGGGAGAGCCGGCTGAAAAAAAGTGTAACACCTGCAAAAAAAGCAGCGTAAAGCTCCGTAACGCAGCCCCATTGATTCCTGGGGGAAACAAAATTTATGTTTACACCTAACACCCTAACATAAACCCTGAGTCTAAACACCCCCTAATCTGCCGCCCCCGACATCGCCGACACCTACATTATACTTATTAACCCCTAATCTGCTGCTCCGGACATCGCCGCCACTATAATAAACATATTAACCCCTAAACCGCCTCACTCCCGCATCACAAACACTAGTTAAATATTATTAATCCCTAATCAGCCGCCCCTAACATCACCATCACCTACCTACATTTATTAACCCCTAATCTGCCGCCCCCAACATTGCCGCCACTATACTAAATGTATTAACCCCTAAACCTTAGTCTAACCCTAACCCTAGCACCCCCTAACTTAAATATAATTAAAATAAATCTAACTATTAATAACTAAATAATTCCTATTTAAAACTAAATACTTACCTATAAAATAAACCCTAAGATAGCTACAATATAACTAATAGTTACATTGTATCTATCTTAGGTTTTATTTTTATTTCACAGGCAAGTTTGTACTTATTTTAACTAGGTAGAATAGTTACTAAATCGTTATTAACTATTTACCAACTACCTAGCTAAAATAAATACAAATTTACCTGTAAAATAAAACCTAACCTGAGTTACACTAACACCTAACCTTACACTACAGTTAAATAAATTACATAAAATACAATTACCTAAATTACAAAAACAAACACTTACAGTCTATTGGCTGATTGGAACAGCCAATAGGATTGAAGCTCAATCCTATTGGCTGATTGCATCAGCCAATGGCTGATAGAATTCTATCAGCCAATCGGACTTCAAGGGACGCCATCTTGGATGACGTCACTTAAAGGGACACTCAGGTTTTATTGAATTTTCATGATTCAGATACAGCATGTAATTTTAAACAACTTTCCAATTTACTTCCATTAAAAAAATGTGCACAGTCTTTTATATTGACACTTTTTTTGAGTCACCAGCTCCTACTGAGCATGTGCAAGAACTCAGACTATACGTATATGCATTTGTGATTGGCTGATTGCTATCACATGGTACAGGGGGAGTGGAAATATACATAACTTTGAAATGTGTTAGAAAAGAATCTACTACTCATTTGAAATTCAGAGTAAATGCTATTGTATTGTCTTGTTATCTTGCATTTGTTGATTATGCAAATCTACTGTGTTTACTGGTCCTTTAAAGGAACCTTCATTCTGGAAGAAGACTTAGATTGTAGAGGATGCTCCGCGCCGAATGTCTTGAAGATGGACCCGCTCCGCGTCGGATGGATAAAGATAGAAGATGCCGTCTGGATGAAGACTTCTGCCCGTCTGGAGGACCACTTCTACTGGCTTGGATGAAGACTTCTCCCGGCTTCATTGAAGTCTTCTTGCCGCTTGGATGAAGACTTCTCCCGGCTTTGTTTAGGATGGATGTCCGGTCTTCAAAACTGTAAGTGGATCTTCGGGGGTTAGTGTTAGGTTTTTTTAAGGGTTTATTGGGTGGGTTTTATTTTTAGATTAGGGTTTGGGCAATTGAAAAAGAGCTAAATCTCCTTTTAAGGGCAATGCCCATCCAAATGCCCTTCTCAGGGCAATGGGGAGCTTAGTTTTTTTTAGTTAGGATTTTATTTTGGGGGGGGGTTGGTTGTGTGGGTGGTGGGTTTTACTGTTGGGGGGTGTTTGTATTTTTTTACAGGTAAAAGAGCTGATTTCTTTGGGGCAATGCCCCGCAAAAGGCCCCTTTAAGGGATATTGGTAGTTTAGTTTAGGCTAGGGTTTTTTTTTTTTGGGGGGGGGGCTTTTTTATTTTGATAGGGCTATTAGATTAGGTGTAGTTAGTTTAAATATCTGATAATTTATTTTTTTATTTTGTGTAATTTAGTGGGGTTTTTTTTTGTAATTTAGTTAATTGTATTTAATCAATGTAATTTATTTAATTGTAGTGTAAGGTTAGGTGTTAGTGTAAGACAGGTTAGGTTTTATTTTACAGGTAAATTTGTATTTATTTTAACTAGGTAGTTAGTAAATAGTTAATAACTATTTAGTAACTATTCTACCTAGTTAAAATAAATACAAACTTGCCTGTAAAATAAAAATAAACCCTAAGATAGATACAATGTAACTATTAGTTATATTGTAGCTATCTTAGGATTTATTTTATAGATAAGTATTTAGTTTTAAATAGGAATTATTTAATTATTAATAGTAGGTTTTATTTAGATTTATTTTAATTATATTTAAGTTAGGGGGTGCTAGGGTTAGGTTTAGACTTAGATTTAGGGGTTAATAAATTTAGTATATTGACGGCGATTTTGGGGACGGTAGATTAGGGGTTAATAAATGTAGGTAGGTGGCGGCAATGTTAGGGGCGGCAGATTAGGGGTTAATAATATTTAGTAAAAAAAAATACACAGACATACACCGCACTCATAGGGGGCGCTTACTTGTAGCTATAATATTAGTACAAATATAAAGCAAACAATAAAAAATAATGCAATCAATCAAAATATACCCAATCCAAATTCGTAAATACTGGAGTGTGGGTCAATGCAAATATCAATAGATGTCCATACAAACAATCCTGAAAGATGGAGGCAGCTCTCTGTCATAGGACGGTCATCCTGATGTATCGTGATCTAAGAAGAAAAAGGAACAGAGGCGCCAAACATGGCCTAGTAACGTCAGGGCACCAACACACAGAACTGACAGGATAAAATATACTCACAAGTGAGGCGCACCCAAATTGGTGCTATTGTGGCAGACTGGAACTTAAGCTTATTAACTAGTGTTTGCGATGCGGGAGTGCGGCAGTTTAAGGGTTAATATGTTTATTATAGTGGTGGCGATGTCCAGAGCGGCAGATTAGGGGTTAATAATTTTATTATAGTGTTTGCGATGCTTGAGGGCCTCGGTTTTGGGGTTAATAGGTAGTTTATGGGTGTTAGTGTATTTTTTAGCACTTTAGTTATGAGTTTTATGCTACAGCTTTATGCTCTGTAGTGTAAAACTCATAACTACTGACTTTAGATTGCGTTATGAATCTTGCGGGATAGGCTGTACCGCTCACTTTTTGGCCTCCCAGAAAAAGCTTGTAATATCGGTGCTATGGAAGTCCCATTGAAAAAAGACTTTACGCAAATTGCGTAAGTTAATTTGCGTTAAGGCCCAAAAAGTGTGCGGTGCCCCTAAACCTGCAAGACTTGTAATACCAGCAGTAGTGAAAAAGTAGCGTTATGAGCCTTAACGCTGCTTTTTCACTCATACCGCAAAACTCGTAATCTAGCCGTTTGTATTTATTTTAGCTAGGTAGCTAGTAAATAGTTAATAACTATTTAATAACTAATCTACCAAGATAAATAAATACAAACTTACCTGCGAAATAAAAATAAAACATAATCTAGCTACCATATAACTATTAGTTATATTGTAGCTAGCTTAGGTTTTATTTTACAGGTATTTATTTAGTTTTAAATAGGAATAATTTAGGTATTAATTGTAATTTTTATTTGGAATTATTTTAATTATGTTAAAGTTAGTGGGTGTTAGGGTTAGGGTCAGGGTTAGACTTAGGCTTAGGTTTAGGGGTTAATAACTTTAGTATAGTGGCGGCGACATTGGGGCAGAAGATTAGGGGTTAATAAGTGTAGTTAGGTGGCGGCAATTTTGAGGGCAGCAGATTAGGGGTTACTAACAGTAATGTGGGTTGCGGCGATGTTAGGGACAGCAGATTAGGGGTTAATAAGTGTATGTAGGTGGCGACGACATTGGGGCAGCAGATTAGGGTTTAATAATATTTAACTAGTGTTTGCAATGGGGGAGTGGGGTGGTTTAGGGGTTAATATGTTTATTATAGTGGCGGCGATGTCCGGAGCGGCAGATTAGGGGTTAATAATTTTATTTTAGTGTTTGCGATACAGGAGGGCCTCGGTTTAGGGGTTAATATGTAGTTTATGGGTGTTAGTGTACTTTGTAATACTTTAGTTATGAGTTTTATGGTACAGCTTTGTAACATAAAACTCATAACTACTGACTTTCAGTTGACGGTACAGATCTTGTAGTTATCAGCTGTACCGCTCACTTTTTGGCCGGACAGGCAAACTCGTAATACCGGCGTTGTGGAAGTCCCATTGAAAAAAGGACTTTTTAAAAAGTGCGGTAGTTACATTGCGTGACGGACAAAAAAGTGTGCAGTACATCTGTACCTACAAGACTCGTAATAGCAGCGGTAGTGAAAAAGAGCCATATAGTGTAATGTATGTTTCTCACCTTAAATTCTAGAACCCTGTATAGCAAAGATAAACATCTCTCAAGCCAAAATTATTTGAAAGATCTCACAGTACTAATGAGACTACTTAGAAAATTTCACTAGAGAGGACGCCTTTAGATCATCAAGGCCCTTAGTCAAAAAGGCAGAGGCAGATGTAACCAATCTATGACCATGTCCAAGGTATAAATACAACCAGGCAAAGTAGAAAAGTCCAGCACAATTGAGCAAACAGGCTCTGATCAAAGTTACAGGTAGTCTGACAAAACTCTCAGCTAACTATCCAAACTATAACCTCTCAGCTTGCTATCCAAACTGTAAACTCTCAGTTGGCTATCTGTCAGGAATGGTACCTGTACCTTTAACTCAATTTTATTTATTCTTGCTCCTCCCCCTTCCACCTGCCGATTAATCTGTTTAGACTACCTGAATCTCATGTGAGAGGACGCTATTCTGAACCTCTTTGCTACTTCCATACTTGTTATTCTTTAACACTGACTTTATTTCACCAACTTGGATAAAGTTTTCCACCTAAGTTACGCTTACTCTGATAAGCAAGTTGTCAATACTTTGAATCCAATCATCTGTGCGGATTAACCGCTAACTAAAGTTTTTCCTACTGTGGCTTGCTCCCTTAACAAAGACTCACCGGCTTTTCGACTCCACTGCAGAGGGATTACAAATACTGTTCGCGGGTCATACCCGCTCACAAATAACTCCGTCTCAACTCTAGTACCGGGCAGCCTGCCAGCAAGCGCTCTCTGTGATAGGTCTCCAGCGACACACCTCCGTTCTGCCTTCCACTTACTGCACGATAGTCCCGGCACACGAAGGGCTTACGCTGACTGCCTGTCAGCTGTTTCTGTGAACTGCACACAGGCTGAACAGAATCGCTGCAGCTGCAGCACAGACACGTCTCCTATTACTAAGGTACCCATTCTATTTCTATGACAAACTGTATCTTACCAAAACTGGTACAATAGAACTGTAAAGGTATCCAATAAACTCTCACACCTTAAAGTGACAGTCTGCAGTTGAGATCCTACCACATTAAGGGTTACATCACCCTGACATATTAATCGGCCTACTATGGATCCAGCAGACTTGCCTACGGTCGTATACAACTTATCTCAGCAGGTTGAGCAACTCTCTCAAGGAATGAGGGAGCTTCAATTACAAAACGATAGGCTCAGAGCTGCCGTTAGGGATAACATCCCAGAACCCCAGGTCTGTCTACCTGAACGGTTTGCAGGAGACAGAAAGTTATTCAGGCAGTTCAAGAACGCCTGCTATTTATTGTTCCAGATGAAGCCTAGGACATACAGTACAGAAAGACTCAAGGTCATGACTGTTATTTCCTTCCTCTCTGGAGAACCTAGGGTATGGGCAGATACCTTTCTAGAGAATGAAGACCCTATCTTGGGTTCACTCACTGACTTTTTCTCTGCAATGAGCACCCTTTATGAGGATACCCAAAAACAGCTGACAGCTGAGGCAAAGATGCGATCACTCAGACAGGGTAGACGTCCTGTAGAGGAGTATTTATCAGAGTTTAAACTCTATACCAAGGATTCAGAGTAGAGTGAGATCGCTCTTCGTAACCAATACCGCCTAGGACTCTCAGACAGCCTTAAAGATGAACTAGCCCGTACCGAATTACCAAGAGGCCTAGAGGATCTCATGACACTCAGTATTCAGATAGATAGGAGACTCCGCGAGAGAAGATCCGAACGACAGCAGACAGAAGGTACCCAAAGGTACTACCCAGCACCCCAACCCAAGGATACCTCCACACCTATGGAGATTGGGTTTACCAAAGGACCTCTCACGCTCGAAGAAAGGCACAGAAGACAACAGAAGAATCTCTGTATGTACTGTGCATCTCCAATTCATCTCGTAAAAGAATGCCCTTTACTACAGCGTCAGAAAAGAAGTAAGCCAAAAATTGTGTATAACTGCATGACAAATAAGATCCTGAATGCAGCTTACTGTACCATGTCTCTCTCTTTACAGTGGGATCAGCAAGTGCTACAAGCTGAAGCAATTGTCGACTCAGGAGCTTACTCCAATTTTCTTGACTTAACACTTGTAAATAACAATAAAATACCACTGATTCTGAAAGCAAACCCAGTTTCTATTCGTGTTATTGATGGTACATATGTTTCTTCTGGTCCTGTAACCCATCACACCATCCCTCTTAAGGTCACTATGGGTGATGGTCATATCGAATACATCACTTTCGACGTCATTCCCTCACCACTATATTCTGTGGTATTGGGTCTCTCATGGTTACAAAAACACCATCCCACCATATCCTGGCAAGCACTTCAAGTTGACTTAAATTCGACATACTGCCGTAACACCTGTTACCCACATCAACAACTCCTCCACATCTCACAAGGTACCATACCCCATGAATACGCAGAGTATATGGACGTATTCAATAAGAAACAAGCAGAACACCTACCACCCCACCGTATATACGATTGTCCTATCGATCTACTACCCGGATCTACCATACCCTATGGGCACATATACCCACTATCTCAACCTGAATTGGAACACCTTAAGGAATACCTTGATGAGAACCTAAAAAAGGGATTCATCAGACCCTCTACCTCTCCTGCTGGAGCAGGTATGTTCTTTGTGAGGAATAAGGATAAGTCCCTAAGGCCCATAATCGATTATAGAGAATTGAACAGAAGGACCAAGAAGAATAGATATCCACTTCCACTTATACCTGAACTTGTCGAGCGATTAAGTAAAGCAACTGTTTACACGAAACTGGACCTCAGGGGCGCCTACAATCTTGTACGAATCAGGGAGGGCGATGAATGGCTCACCGCATTTAGGACCCGCTATGGGCTTTATGAGTATACGGTGATGCCGTTCGGGCTCTGCAACGCCCCGGCCACGTTCCAATATTTCATTAATGATATTTTCAGGGATTTATTGGACGTGTGCCTTGTCATTTACCTCGATGACATCCTGATCTACTCTGATAACCTGCAAGACCACAAGAAGCATGTAAGGTGGGTCCTAGAATGCCTTAGAACACATCGACTATATGCCAAGCTGGAAAAATGTACCTTTCATACACATGAAATCACCTTTCTAGGCTACAAGATATCCTCATCCGGAGTACAAATGGAGGAGGGGAAAATAGAAGCTGTACAAAACTGGCCTATACCCACTTCCAAAAAAGATGTACAAAGGTTTTTAGGATTCGCCAACTTCTATAGGAAGTTCATTAAAGGGTTCTCCAATATAGCCAGACCACTCAGTGCCCTCACAGGCTCTCACACACCTTTCCGATGGCACCCAGAAGCTCAAACGGCTTTTGACAACCTTAAGAAATCATTCACATCCGCTCCCATTCTACAATTTCCAGACACTGGTCTACAGTTCATCTTGGAGGTGGATGCCTCAGATTATGCCCTAGGTGCCATACTCTCCCAAAGAAAATCCCCCACAGATCCCATACACCCTGTCGCCTTTTATTCAAGACTCATGACTCCCCCTGAACGTAACTATCCCATTGGGGAGAAAGAGCTTCTTGTTATAAAGGCATCCCTGGAACACTGGAGACACCTACTCGAGGGAGCTTCTTTCCCGATTCTTATATATACAGATCACCGTAATCTTGAATACCTCCAATCAAGTAAAGCCCTGTCGGCACGTCAGGTACGTTGGAGTCTGTTCTTCACAAGATTCCAATTCCACATCACGTACCGACCTGGAGCTAAAAACGGTAAGGCTGATTCTTTGTCCAGACAGTTTCCTCGTCCAACCCAACCATCAACTGTCCAACCCATACTGGCACCCCATCAATTCATTGGGGTTGTAAAGAATTCCACCTTAACCTTAAAGTCACATCAAGAAAAAGATACCTCTCTTCCAGCTTTGGACCAACAAATAGACTCCAGGGGTATAGCTCATGTACATGGAAGGATTTACATACCTCCTACTTTAAGAGATGACATACTCCGTGACCATCATGATTCCCCTCTGGCAGGACATCCAGGGATCACTAAGACGACCGAACTTGTCAAGAGGAACTATTGGTGGCCTAACATCCAACAATCTGTTGACCAGTTTATCAAGAGTTGTCATATATGTGCTGTATCGAAAACGGAAAAGGCTAAACCGTATGGCTTGTTAAAACCTTTTCCTATTCCAGACAGACCCTGGCATACAGTAGGAATGGACTTCATAGTCGATTTACCAGTATCCAACCAGTCGACTACGATCATGGTAGTTGTGGACGTACTAACCAAAATGGCACACTTTATCCCTTACAAAAAACTACCAACCGCTGCAGAAACCTCCAAGTTATTTCTTTCACATATAGTCCGAATACATGGCTTGCCGTCAGTTATAATATCTGATAGAGGATCCCAATTCACTTCAAAGTTCTGGAAACAATTGTGTAAGGTTCTCGATATAAACTATCGCTACAGCACCGCGTTCCATCCCCAAACCAACGGACAGACGGAACGCGTCAATCAGTGGATTGAACAATACATTAGATGCTATTGTTCCCATCAACAGGATGAGTGGATGACCAACTTACCTATGGCGGAATTCGCCTATAATAACACACTAAACAGCTCTACTAAGAGTACTCCGTTCTACGCCAACTATGGATATCATCCAACCTTCCATCTTCATCCCCATCTCAACACTACCTCACCTGTAGTAGATGACACGACTAACTCACTTCTTGAAGTATTCACCTTCCTCAAGGAGAACGTTCATGCAGCCCAGCAGCGGCAAAAATTTCACTTTGATAAGAAGAGACGCCCACCACCCAACTATCAAGTGGGTGATCTAGTTTGGTTGTCCACTCGCCACTTGAAGCTTAAAACCCCTACTCGGAAATTTTCCCATCTCTTCATTGGTCCCTACAAAGTCATCAAAGTCGTTAATGAAAACGCTGTGACCCTCATGCTACCAACTGAACTCCCTGTTCATCCCACATTCCATGTTTCTTTGTTGAAACCTTATGTACCCACTCGGCAACAGGCTGTTTCTTCCGATAACCCACCTGTCTCGCAGGAGGAGACTGTTTATGAAGTTTCTGACATACTCGATTCCAGACTCTCCCGAGGGGTATTACAATACCTGGTTCATTGGAAGGGTTACTCACATGATGAGGATTCTTGGGAACCCTCATCCAACATCAACGCCTCACGTTTGATTGGCCGTTTCCATAGACTCCATCCGGATAAACCTGCTGTAACTGCTGCGGTGCAGCACCTTTGATGGGGGGACCTGTCAGGAATGGTACCTGTACCTTTAACTCAATTTTATTTATTCTTGCTCCTCCCCCTTCCACCTGCCGATTAATCTGTTTAGACTACCTGAATCTCATGTGAGAGGACACTATTCTGAACCTCTTGGCTACTTCCATACTTGTTATTCTTTAACACTGACTTTATTTCACCAACTTGGATAAAGTTTTCCACCTAAGTTACGCTTACTCTGATAAGCAAGTTGTCAATACTTTGAATCCAATCATCTGTGCGGATTAACCGCTAACTAAAGTTTTTCCTACTGTGGCTTGCTCCCTTAACAAAGACTCACCGGCTTTTCGACTCCACTGCAGAGGGATTACAAATACTGTTCGCGGGTCATACCCAATCACAAATAACTCCGTCTCAACTCTAGTACCGGGCAGCCTGCCAGCAAGCGCTCTCTGTGATAGGTCTCCAGCGACACACCTCCGTTCTGCCTTCCACTTACTGCACGATAGTCCCGGCACACGAAGGGCTTACGCTGACTGCCTGTCAGCTGTTTCTGTGAACTGCACACAGGCTGAACAGAATCGCTGCAGCTGCAGCACAGACACGTCTCCTATTACTAAGGTACCCATTCTATTTCTATGACAAACTGTATCTTACCAAAACTGGTACAATAGAACTGTAAAGGTATCCAATAAACTCTCACACCTTAAAGTGACAGTCTGCAGTTGAGATCCTACCACATTAAGGGTTACATCACCCTGACACTATCCAAGCTATAACTTCTCAGCTGACTATCCAAACTTTAAACTCTCAGCTGAATATCCAAACTGTAACCTCTCAGCTTGCCATCCAAACTACAAACTCTCAGCTAGCTATCCAAACTATAAACTCTCAGTTGGCTATCCAAACTATAAACTCTCAGCTGGTTTTCAAACTATAAACTCTCAGCTGGCTATCCATACTATAACCACTCAGTTGGCTATCAAAACTATAAACTCTCAACTGGATATCAAAACTATAACCTCTCAGCTGGCTATCCAAACTATAACCTCTCAGCTGCCTATCCAAACTATAAACTCTCAGCTGGCTATCCAAACTATAACCTTTCAGCTGGCTATCCAAACTATAAACTCTCAGCTGGATATCCAAACTGTAACCTCTCAGCTGGCTATCCATACTATAACCTCTCAGTTGGCTATCCAAACTATAAACTCTCAACTGGATATCCAAACTATAACCTCTCAGCTGGCTATCCAAACTATAACCTCTCAGCTAGCTAGCCAAACAACTATAAACTCTCAGCTGGCTATCCAAACTATAAACTCTCAGCTGGCTATCCAAACAATAAACTCTCAGCTGGCTATCCAAACTATAACCTCTCAGCTGGCTATCCAAAGTATAAACTCTCAGCTAGCTATCCAAACTGTAAACTCTCAGCTGGCTATCCAAACTATAAACTCTCAGCTGGCTATCCAAACTATAAACTCTAAGCTGGAAATCTAAACTATAAACTCTCAGCTGGCTATCCAAACTATCACCTCTCAGCTGGCTATCCAATTTATAACCTCTCAGCTGGCTATCTAAACTATAAACTCTTAGCTGGATATCCAAACTGTAACCTCTCAGCTGGCCATCCAAACTACAAACTCTCAGCTAGCTATCCAAACTATAAACTCTCAGTTAGCTATCCAAACTATAAACTCTCAGCTGGCTATCCATACTATAACCACTCAGTCAGCTATCAAAACTATAAACTCTCAACTGGATATCCAAACTATAACCTCTCAGCTGGCTATCCAAACTATAACCTCTCAGCTGGCTATCCAAACTATAAACTCTCAGCTGGCTATCCAAACTATAACCTCTCAGCTGGCTATCCCAACTATAAACTCTCAGCTGGATATCCAAACTGTAACCTCTCAGCTGGCCATCCAAACTACAAACTCTCAGCTAGCTATCCAAACTATAAACTCTCAGCTGGCTATCCATACTATAACCACTCAGTCGGCTATCAAAACTATAAACTCTCAGCTGGCTATCCATACTATAACCTCTCAGTTGGCTATCCAAACTAAAAACTCTCAACTGGATATCCAAACTATAACCTCTCAGCTGGCTATCCAAACTATAACCTCTCAGCTGGCTATCCAAACAACTATAAACTCTCAGCTGGCTATCCAAACTATAAACTCTCAGCTGGCTATACAAACAATAAACTCTCAGCTGGATATCCAAACTATAACCTCTCAGCTGGCTATCCAAAGTATAAACTCTCAGCTGACTATACAAACTATAAACTCTCAGCTGGCTATCCAAACTATAAACTCTCAGCTGGCTATCCAAACTATAAACTCTAAGCTGGAAATCTAAACTATAAACTCTCAGCTGGCTATCCAAACTATAACCTCTCAGCTGGCTATCCAATTTATAACCTCTCAGCTGGCTATCCAGACTATAAACTCTCAGCTAGCTATCCAAACTATAAACTCTCAGCTGGCTATCCAAACTATATACATGCATCTAGGTCATTGTGTCTGTTACTATTAAAGCCATAAGTGTGTAAAATGCAGTTAAGATACAACACAATGGGGGATATTTATCAAAGGTCTGTCGGACCTGATCCGACAGTGTGGATCAGGTCCGACAGACCTCGCTGAATGCGAAGAGCAATACACTCTCCGTATTCAGCATTGCACCAGCAGCTCTTGTGAGCTGCTGGTGCAACGCTGCCCCCTGCAGATTCGCGGCCAATTGGCCGCCAGCAGGGAGGTGTTAATCAACCCGATCGTACTCCATCGATTTGTGACGATGTCTGTCCGCCTCCTCAGAGCAGGCGGACAGGGTTATGGAGCAGCGATCTTGATAAATGGGCCCCTCTATTTTAGAACTGTAGTTTGAAAGTGATAGTTGTGTCAGAAAATGCAAATTGATGACCGTATTAAAGATGTAATGTCTTCAAAGAGAGAATCACTGTTTCAGTACCCCCCATTTATTACTCTAAATATTGTTCTTAATGGGTTAAGGAACTGACTGCACTTTTTACAATGAGCCAAACTATCTAAAGAGTTAAGTAAGTAAAAGAAGAGATTGTAATTTAAGTGGTCTTATGGGTGTATAGGTGTAATTTTGGCTGAGTTCAAAGTCATCCCCTATTTATTACACTAAACCTGGCATCTAAGAGGCTAAAAACTGCAGTGTTCACACTGACCATGTAATAAACATGGGGTTGAGTGCCTCGCTCATTTGAAAGAGGAGGTTTTTCAAATAAGAATTCACCTGTCTCTAAGTTGCATGTAGGTTAAGTAAATGGCTCTTTTACAGACTATCTCCTGGATCAAAAACTAGAAAGTTTCCCAAGCTGGGTTGGGCCTCCATTTGGATGCCTCTAGTGGCTCTCATACTTAATTGCCCTTAAAAGAGCATTAAAATCAGAATGTGTTTTTCACGATTCAGATAGGGTATGCTATTTTTAGAGACTTTTCAGTTTACTCCTGTTATCAAACTTACTTTGTCCTCTTGGTATCCTTTGTTAGAAAGCATACCTAGGTAGGCTCAGGAGCAGCAACACGTCAGTTAGAACTAGCTGTTGTTTGGTGACTATGCACATTTGCCTCTTGTCATTGGTTCACCAGATGTGTTCAGCTATTGCACAATAGTGCATTGCTGCTTTAGAGCTCACTTTAACTATGTGTTTAGCCCCATTTGCAGAGTTTCAGTACAAAGTTATATGTGAGCATCAATAATAAAAGGTTCAAACACATTAAAGAATTTTCTTTCTGTACGATTATCTGACTTTACATCCGCACACCTTACCATGAATGGACTGCTTTTATATTGAGTGGTAGCTGTACATCTTTTCCAACCCTCCTCCTTACTGTATTATAACTACAGCCTCTGCCAGAAATCTAGTCCAGGAATTCACAAGAAATGTCTCACTTTTATCTACCCCCCATAGATTTCAAAGTCTAATCTCATTGTTGCAGTTCTGCTTCTTTAAGACACAGCTTTTGAAATCATCCAAGAGCTGTCATGTTAAATATACTCATTATCTTTTGTGCATTAGGATGGCACAAAATTGGAAAGACTTCTGAACTCAGCAGATTTGTCTTCTAAGAAAGAAAATATTTTATTTTCAAGTACTTGGCACAAAAATGTTTATTTTTTTTAAGTGTGTGTTACTTTAGGGTCTTCGTTGCTCATTTTTAAATTTTTAAATTAAAATATTTACTTTTTATTAAAGGGACACTGAACCCAATTTTTTTCTTTCATGCTTCAGATAGAGCATGCAATTTTAAGCAACTTTCTAATTTATGCCTATTATCAATTTTTCTTTGTTCTTTTGTTATCTTTATTTGAAAAAGAAGGCATCTAAGCTATTTGTTTGGTTCCGGACCCTGGATAGCACTTGTTCATTGGTGGATGAATTTATCCACCAATCAACAAGAACAACCCAGGTTGTTCACCAAAAATGGGCCGGCATCTAAACTTACATACTTGCATTTCAAATAAAGATAACAAGAGAACAAAGGAGTAAATTAGAAAGTTGCTTAAAATCGCATGCTCTATCTGAATCACGAAAGATAAAATTTGGGTTCAGTGTCCCTTTAAGTTTTATAGTTCATTGTTTTACAAGAAGCCACAAAAAATGCCACTAAAATTAACTCCTTCGTGTCACAATAATAGTATTCTTTCTGATGTAAACACTATTTATAAAAAATAAAATCACATGACTGTCGATACGATCATGTGATTTCAAGGCTGGGATTGGACCATGGGGGACTGCCTAAGCTGCTAGCCAGGCACGCCCTCCCAGGCCAATCCTTGCCTACGTCAAAGGGGGAAGCTGCAGGATGCTGTATATGGTAGGACGTTCCATGTTTCCTAACAGCGTTAAAGCCCAGGGCTATTAGGATGGAATGGAAGCCCTAATGGCATAAAGGGGTTACTTATCATAGATATAATTGAATTATTGGCGTTTTGTCACATGGTCATAAATGCTAAGCAATTTCCCCGGTTTGTTGCTCAGCACATTAAATCCCCATGTTGAAGGAATATTACATTTATTTATTTATTCACATTTAACAGTGGACAGTCTTAAATGCACTACAATTTTCTGTTCCATTGCCCATCAATAGAGCTTTTCAGCCAATGAGAAAACACACATTTCCTATTAAATTAATGTTTAATTACTGCTCTTGAATGTACAATAAAAAATGTTATTTGATGTCTTTTTTAAGTATTACAAATTGTTGATATATACTACGCATATAAAAATACTATTTCTACACCCAGGTTCAGCACAGTAAATCCTTAATCACACCTTCCTTAGTGCTAAACTCACCCCTTCACATTTATTGGGGCCGAATTATTAAGCTGAGAATGCAGACCACTGCTCCTTAACTCATCTGCCACCTCTGAGGTGGCGGATAGCAATCAACCCGATCGGATACGATCGGAATGTTTGACACTTAGTGCTAGCGGCCGATAGGCTGCAAATCTGCAGGGGGCAGCATTGCTTAAGCATTTCACAAGAAATGCTTGTGCAATGATAAATGCAGACATTTATCAATGAGGGGCGGACATGATCCGCAATAGAGGATCATGTCTGCCCGCAGATTGTTAAATCGGCCCCATTACCTTCATACCGGAGTCTAATTTTCTATGTCTCTGACACTAAGGGGCATATTTATCAAAGTGTAAGCGGACATGATACAATGTAGTGTATCATGTCCGCAGCACATCGATAAATGCCGACAGCATACGCTGTCGGCATTTATCATTGCACAAGCAGTTCACCAGAACTGCTTGTGCAATACCGCACCCTGCAGATTCGCGGGCAATTGGCTGCTAGCAGGGGGTGCCAATCAACCCGATCGTAGCAGATCGAGTTGATTTCTGTCCGCGGCCTCAGAGCAGATGGACAAGTAATAGAGCAGCGGTCTTTAGGCCTCTGCTTTATATCTTCTGTTTGAAGGATCGCCCTCATCAAACCCATCAAGCTAGAACACTCAAAAGGTACCGATCCTATAAGTGATTTTAGCAAATGAATCACAAGGAGAGCAGCTTGAAGGGCCACTAACTTGTTAGGGAATGTCATTCTATCACTAGTGATGTTTAACCATGGCAAAGGGATTAAAGACATAGTTAAACACATAGCTTTGCAGCCTCGCTAGTTATAAAATGACATGCGCTAACAAATGTATCACTATAATGGCTCTTTAATCAAAAGGTTAAGGAAGTAGTAGAGCGAGAGCGATAAATATTGCTACACACGTAATCTAGCCATTTATGGGGTATAACATTTTTTCTATTGGTATCCTTTGTTAAAAACAAGAAAGTAGGCTCAGGAGCGTGCACGTTTCTGGAGCACTATACAGTATGGCAGCAGTTCTGCACAAATGTTATCAATTTGCAAGAGTACTAGATGTCAGCACTATGCCCTGCCAAACTAAGTATCTCTTCAACAAAGAATACCATAACAAATAAAGCAAATTTATAATAGAAGTAAATATATATGCTCTGTCTGAATCGCAAAATAAATCAATTGGGTTTCATATCCCACTGGATGTGCAAAAAACACATAAATATTCCTACCTGCAAGAACAAACTATAAAGCTTTTTTTTTATTATTGTAAAGTGGACTGCACATGGATGTTCCATGAGCGTATATGAAATACTCTCTCAGATCCCAGAGTAATTTCCTTAACATTTTCACCCTATAGATCTCACTGCTTTTTCTTGCACAGTAAAGGTGGCAAGCTTTTATCAAAATGCTCAAAACACTAATTACTCTGAAAGGAAAACCAATGCATATGAAAATAACAGCAATTTTAAGGTACAGTGCACTGAGAACAGCGTCAAATGATTTGTATTAGGCGTAATATTAAAGTTTAATCATCTGGGGTTGCCATGTTCCTTATTCAGAGAAGAATTGCCTGGTATTTCAGTGCTGGACTGACCTTGTTAGGCTGGATCAGACTGATCAGTTCTCTGTGAAAAGCTAAAAGAGGCTCCTCCCAGGTGTTAAATCTCCATAGAAAAAGCTACTCAGCTGTTGTTTGCTCCTGAGAGAGCGCTTTACTTTTTGTGGAATTGGAGCTGGATCACTGAATAATTTAAAAAAAATGTTGTTAGATTATTAACTATCACCATTATCAACATCTCATTTCTGTTTATAATTACACAGAAACAGCAGCAGTTGTAATTAGCTTGTGTTTTTATATAAATATGATGAAATCCTTGTGATTTTCTTTCAGCTGTTCTGTTCATAGCTATCTCTAAGTAAAATAAAACAAAGCTATTGGCATATTTCATGTCATATTGGTACCTAATAGGACTGATGATAATTTTGTCAATATGACAAAGGGGTATGGGGACATATTGGCCAGATTAGATAGACAGACAGACAGACAGAGATAGTTAGATAGATAGATAGATAGATAGATTGATAGATAGATAGATAGATAGATAGATAGATCGATAGATAGATAGATAGATAGATAGATAGATAGATAGATAGATGCAAACTATGGTTGTAAAAAATAATCATAAAGCACCATCTAGTGGAAATTATGAAAAATACAACCTGATGTTCAAGTCGATTTATAAGAAGTTGTATTTTAATATTTATTATAATATAGTAATGTACAAGGTGATTCCTTGATGCAAATAGTTTACACATATTCTGTTTTAATTCAGCATATTATATTAATACATAATTCATGCAGTAGACAGCAAGGCAATTGTAGAGCCTACAATAAAGGATTATTACTTTACTAAAATGAACCTTTTTTGTTCTGCTAGTATTAACAAAATATTATAAACACCAGATGAATACATTGTATTTTCGATGTTTAAGTGAAGAAATCCATAAACAGAAATGCTTCAATTAAATGTAGATATTGGGTTATTTTATGTATATAATTTATTTTTCCATATTTATTATTTACTGTAAACTAAACTGTGATTTGTAGGGCTCATCAGTGCTAAATCTCCTATTTTCCAAATCAGAAAAATAGTCTGTGCTGGTGTTGCTATTCATAGTCACCAAACCTGAAATGTTCTTACTTAGTAGAACGATTATTGGTGTTTTACTCTCTCTATTTCTTACTATTAAAATATTTATGTCATTTGTACTTCTAACAACCTGATAAAAACTGTTAAAAGCTTTATATGTGCTGCCCACAAGATGTGCCAATCAAAGGCAAATCTAGTATGCCATTAATAAGAGATAGGCATCTGATAAAATATTGATATCACATCTAAACTGCTATAAAAAAACATGCATTTACCTTTACCCTTATACAGAGTGTAAAAAATTAAAAAACGATTGAGGGGTATATGAAAGTGTTGCTGGCTACAGCTGACCTAGAAATATAAAAAAATGTTTTGTGGGCAATTCTATTTGTTTATATATAATTGAGACCCAGACTAATGTAAGTTATGATTAGTTAAAAGGTAGGTAACAAAAACCCTCCACTGTAAATATAATGATACAAAGTAGATAATTGTATATCACATTTGCACATCCAAACAAATTAGTTGATTTTTAGCTTAAAGTGTTTTCTCTGGAACAAGAGATTCTGGGTAAGGATATACAAACAAACTTTCAAACGCTTCCATTTGCTTCTTAAATCTGTAAGAGAATTATTCAAAATGTAAAAGTCGGAATTCAAATCCGAAAGCCATGTCTTTGGGATTGGCCAAGCCATGATGGATTATACAGGCATTTTACTGCTTATAAAGTAGCAGGGATATTTGAAAAGCAGGAAACCCTGCTACAGGTATTTTGGACAATTTGATCTTCGTCCTTTCTTATAGAGTATGGATATGCTTATATATAATCTTATATAGAAAGTAGTCTCTAAGTAGTGGTTATATAATAAAGAAGTGAACAGTGCCAGTAGAGAAAATATGCTGAGAAACAGGTGTGTAAATACAGGGGTCTCAGTTGAGGCTGGTCACTTCCAGGAGGCCGTGTTGCTACAGGCATGTTTGAGGTCCACCTGCATCATGTCCAATTTATGTCCACAGGCCAAAATATTTAAATGAGATGACTCTAGAGTCATTTACTGGTTGTTCATGCTTGTGAAGTCATCAGTAAGGTAATCTGCTAATCATTCTGAAGTCATCACCCAGAAATTTGTACCTTAGCTAACAGGGCTAGACTGAGAAATCAGACCAGGCCCTGGAAATTTGTATAGACCGGCCTGGCCACGCCCCCTCCAGCTCAGCCACACCCCTTCCAAGTCAGCCAACTATGCTCTAGCTGGTTTTCCCTTCAACTCATATAGATATATATATATAATATATAAATATAATATATAAATATAATATATAAATATATTATATAAATATAATATATAAATATAATATATATATATATATATATATATATATATATAATAGAAAATAAAAAAATTGTGAGTTACAACTACACATTTTTTTTGGTGCAAAGACAGTAAGGTGTTTAACACTACTAGGCCCTTGTTATCAAGCACAGTGCGATTAAAGTTGATATTATATTGTTAATATACATCTCTGGTAAATAATTTTACCATTGAGGAGCACTCACAGACTGAAATAGGTCGGTGTGGATCCCACGGCCTGGGCAGCACTCTCTTTGCTGTTTGACTGAGCTCGGGAATCTCCTCCTTGCCTCAACTGACCTCTTCCCACCTCCCACACACACTGAGTCCAGCCCCATCTCTCATCCCAGGCTGAGCTCCCCTGAGCGGGCCTATCTATGCTGTCAGTGCACTGTGACTACTGACTGCGGCGGCTGAGGCTCAGCTGTGAATGAGTCAGTGACTGTGACTGTCTGAGCCTGTCAGTCTGTGTGCAGTGCTGCTTGCTGCTGGTGGCTCCGACTGCCGCTGTGCTCCCTCACGCAACTGTGCTAAGTTGCTTGCTGCGCTCTCTCTCCACTTCAGCTAAGCAGCCTCCACCGGCAGCCCGCCGGGATTTTTCCCGGTATCCCAGCGGCCCAATCGGCCCTGTTAGCTAATGATTTTACAAGAAAAACCACATTAAAGCAGCACTCTTTAAGGAAAGATAAAAAGTCTCTTTATTAAGGTCCTTTAAAATAACACAATCCAACAATGGGGGTAAACACAAGACATCCTTACGCGTTTCGTGCCCAACTGGCACTTAGTCATAGGATAATCTGAGTGTCTACTGCTCCACACCTTTATACGCTAAACGCCCAAAGCAATCAGCTGAGCACCATTAGCCATAATGTATTCTTAAAGGAGAGCAAAACAAAGATAAGATTAATTTTTTGGATTTGGAATTGACAGGCTCAACTGCACAGGGTTTAATTATAACTGACACTTTTAGAAAGTCTACAGCAGGCAATACAATTCTGCACGCAAACTCTTGCCGCCCAATGCATTTGATCAAGTCAATTCCGAAAAGTCAACTTTTGAGGTTAAAGAGGAACACTAATTCCGACTCATGTTTTGAAGTGCAAGCTGGCAAGTTAATTAATAGACTCAAACATAGGGGCTATGAAGAAACGAAAATGTTACAGGATTTTCAGGAAATTAAAAAAATGGATTCCAGAACTAAGAGTAGGAATAAAGAAAGAAATTGGAATTTGGGGGGAGTTAAACAACCAATTGTTTTCTCCACTGAATATTCAATTCAGTTTAGACAAGTCTGTGATATTATTAAAAAGAATCTAGAGGTTTTAAAAAGTGATGACATTCTATCACCTTTAATAGAAAACATTAGATTTGTCTCAAAAAAACCACCAACCTTGGCAAGCAAATTGTCTCCAAGTTTGGTATATCGTAAAGGTAATCGTACTGGAACTAACTGGTTAAATAAAAAAGGCACTTTCAAGTGTGGAGTTAGTAATTGTGGTACGTGTGAACACATTGTGAAAGGTGAATACTTCAAAAGTACCACAACAGGGAAAGAATATAAAGTTAACCATTATGGAAATTGTAGCACGGAGTACGTTGTGTATCTCTTGGAGTGCACAATTTGCCATGAACAATACTCGTAGTCTGAGAAGTAGAATTGGAGAACATAAAAGAGATATTAAGAACTATAACAAGGACTCTGGAGTGGCTAGACACTTTAATTGCTTTCATTTTTTGAACAAACCTGAAATTGGAGTTAAGATAATAGATTTAGCCAAATTGCCACCTAGGGGTGGAAACAGGAACAAGATTTTACAGAAAAAAAGAGCTTTATTGGATATTTATGTTGAGAACAAAAATGCCATTCGGCATGAATAAAGAATGGGATATGAGTTATTATGTGGATTGAAGATGTGTTTTAAATGTATACCCTCATATACTCTTGCATTTATATCCTTGATGTATTTTGGACTTCAGGGCCCTTGCTTATCATTCTCTCGCCTTTTCTCCCTTCTCCTTTCTCTTTTCTCTCTTTTTTGGATCTCTCTATATCTTTTCTTAGGTATTAAAGGATAATTGATAATTATTTGATCTAGCATTTCCTGTTCTTGGACATAAAAGTATTCTGCTGTATTGTGTGAAATGTCATATATATGAATCTTTTGATGTGATTCATTACATATTCTATAAGAATGACAATATGGCAATGTCACAGAATCCAGCGGAAACTATATTGTTTTTTGAAAAATAATTGTCTTGTGGTATTAGGTGAAATGTCATACATATGAATATTTTGATTGAATAAATATATTTTTAATACAAATAACAATGTGATATATACATTGATTATAATATATTTACTTGACATATTCACAGAATTCAGCAAGATAAAACTTCATCTCATATATGAGATGGAGACATACAAATTTCTATAACTTTGTAATTTCTTCCATAACGTTGTACTTGGGGTTAATAATATTTGTATAATGTATGTTTATTCCCTTGTCTAACTTTGGCAGGTTTTGTATAAAGTGATACATTCATTTACTTATGTGTGTTTTTTAACCCCAAGTTCACATCATAGTAATTTTGATTTCTTCAGTGCAATGTAATTGTAACAGTGTTTTTAATATGCAACATGAGTGACACTGCTCCATCCCTTTAAGAATACATTATGGCTAATGGTGCTCAGCTGATTGCTTTGGGCGTTTAGCGTATAAAGGTGTGGAGCAGTAGACACTCAGATTATCCTATGACTAAGTGCCAGTTGGGCACGAAACGCGTAAGGATGTCTTGTGTTTACCCCCATTGTTGGATTGTGTTATTTTAAAGGACCTTAATAAAGAGACTTTTTATCTTTCCTTAAAGAGTGCTGCTTTAATGTGGTTTTTCTGGAGTTGGTATTACGGCTTGCTCAGCCGTTAAGCGTGCACCACGTCATAACATTCAGCTCACGCCCTAAACAATTGCAGCACGCTAACCTGTTAGTGGAGGAGACTGTCGGCTCTAGCCTTGGAGCAGCGTAGAGGATCTGTTTAATGATTTTACAAGCCTGATGATGTCTGATGACTTCTAAAGTAGTTTGATGATCATCAAATAACTCCAGGATGGTCTCTAAAGTAATCATGTTTGTCTTGGGATCCCACAGACCTATGTAGCACAAGCATGCACTTCCTGTTCGTTTTTAACCCTTTGAGTGCTAAGCACTTTCCCACCTGGGTGCTAAGATTTTTTTTTTATTTATTTATTTTTTAACAATTTTTTTTTAGCTTTTTATTTAAACCCCCAAGACTTACACTGTTTATTGTTCCTTTTAAAGGGACATAATACTCATATGCTAAATAACATGAAACTGATGCAGTATAACTGTAAAAAGTTGACAGGAAAATATCACCTGATCATCTTTATGTAAAAAGGAAGATATTTTACCTCACAATCTCCTCAGCTCAGCAGAGTAAGTTCTGTGTAAAAAGTAATACTCAGCTGTTGCCCAGCTGCAGGTAAAACAAAAAAAAAATGAAGAAATGAACTGCAGCCAATCAGCATCAGCAGTGCTGAGGTCATGAACTCTTTTACTGTGATCTCATGAGATTTGACTTAACTCTCATGAGATTTCATAGTAAGCTTCCTTTAACCTGAATAGGGAAATAATATGAGAGTGCACGAGGCTCATCCCCTTAGCTGTTTCAGGACAGACTTACTAATATTCTGCTTAGAAATCCTTTACAATGGGATGTGGCTACTGAGGAACTTTTGAGGTAAAATATCTTTCTTTTTTACATAGAGATGTTCAGGTGATATTTTCTAGTCAGCTTTTTACAGCTATACTGCATCACTTTCAAGTGTTTAAACATTTGGGTATTATGGCTCTTTAAGTAATTAGTTTCTAGATATAATCTATTGGCTATTGTATATTTATCTCTGTGATTAAAGACTGAGCAAACACCTTAAATATGTCCCATGATGCCTTAAAAGAACATGATACCCAAATGTTGAATTATTTGAAATGATGCAGCATATTTTTAAAAAGATGACTAGAAAATATCACCTGAACATCTCTATGTAAAAAGTTAGATATTTTACCTCAACATTTCCTCAGCAACCACATCCCTTTATAAAGGGATTTAAAGCAACCAATCAGCAAGTTAGCATGCATCTGGCAGTAACTTTATTTCCCTCCTCAGTTTAAGAACATTTACTATGAAATCTAACAATATTTTGGTGAAATTCCATTAGATCACAGTAAAGCAAAGTGATGATGCTGATTGGCTGCTGCTGTTTTTTTTCACCATGCAGATGATACTAAAATGAGTAGCTCTGGATCACAGAGCAGCACTAACTCTAGTGAGGTGAAGAATTTGTGAGGTAAAATATCTTTCTTTTCTATATAGAGATGTTCATGTGATAATTTCAGCTTTTATTTGATGTCAGCTTTTTACAGTTATGCTGCATCCCTTCTAAAGGACCAGTAAATACAGTAGATTTGCATAATCAGAAAATGCATAATAACAAGACAATGCAATAGCACTTAGGGGCCTATTTATGAAGGTGCAAGTGGACATTATTCGATATTGCGGATCATGTCCGCTGCACATCGATAAATGCTCACAGCATACGCTCTCGGCATTTATCATTGCACCAGCAGTTCTTGTGAACAAGCAACCCGATCGTATTCGATCGGGTTGATTTCTGTCCGCCGCCTCAGAGCAGGTGGACAGGTTATGGAGCAGCGGAAACATACGGAGCTTGATAAATATGCCCCTTAGTCTGAACTTCAAATGAGTAGATTTTTTTCTGACAAATTTCAAAGTTCTGTCTATTTCCACTCCTACTGCATCATGTGACAGCCATCAGCCAATCACAAATGTATATACATATATTTTGTCAATTCTTGCACATGCTTAGTCGTATTTGGTGACTCAAAAAGCTTAAATATAAAAAGAATGTGCACATTTTGTTAATTGAAGTAAATTGGAAAGTTGCTTAAAATTGCTGCTCTATCTGAATCATAAAAGTTTAATTTTGACTTAAGTGTCCCTTTGAGCATATGAGTATAATGTCCCTTTAAAGATCCTGCAATATGTTATGAATCAATGTCACTATAATGCAATGCTTAAAATGTATTGTATACTCTTCTGGGATTAAACCAGCCAACATACCCCATTTATAATGATAAATGGCCTTTTTAAATCTATGTGATTTGGGGAAAGTTAACAGCACAGCTACATGAGATTGTTCTTTTAAGTTTTCCTTCCAGCTTTTGATGAATCGTTTCTGTTATCTAATCTGCCAATCATCCGACCCTTTAGATCCTAAGCAAATACTTACCTTCCTTGTGACATCTGTAATCCGTAACTACGTCATTAATTCTCCCAGCTATTTGATCTGTCATGTTGTTTGGTATGATCATTTGGAGATGTCACATCGGATTATCAATGTAGACAGGAAAATAATTATTTTCACAGACAAATGAAAGGCCACATAAGGGTCTGAAATATACGTTGTTGATTTTAATGATAAATATTTTTTTAAGTGGACCTTACTACACATAGATTTTTTTTATTTTTTTGGTGAAGTTAACTGTGAACTGTGTCTGTAAACCTTGAGAATTTTGGTGTTACCTTTTTTAGTTTTAATATTTTTGCTGAAAGTTTTGAAAATGAATAAAGAATGTCAATGGGACATGGTTAAAATGGATATTAAAGGGTCATAAAAATTAAAGTGATGGTAAATCCAAGCATTTAACAAATGCTAGGATTTACCATAAAAAAAAAGTGCTAAACTCGCCCTTTCTGAGCCGTTGCACAGCGCTAAACCCAGCGGCTCCGGCCGTCTATGGAACATCGCTCTTCGACCAATGTGGTGCCACCTCTAAACGAATAGCCGTGTGTGCATACAGAAACCTGTCATTTGACAAGAATGGCTATTGGATCACCTCATTAAATGAGAGCGATGTGCCGTGGGCAGCCGGAGATGCTGAGTTTAGTGATGTGCAATGGCACAGAAAAGGTAAGTTTAGCACCCTTTTTTACATATCTCATCACTTAAAACTCCATTTGATTTTTAGTGATGGTAAATCCTAGCGTTTGTTAAACGCTTGCATTTACCATCACTTTAATTTTTATGACCCTTAAATATCCATTTTTTTTACATATCTCATCACTTAAAGGGATAGTCTAGTCAAAATTTAACTTTCATGATTAAGATAGAGCATGCAATTTTAATTAACTTACTAATTTACTCCTATTATCAAATTTTCTTTGTTCTCTTGCGGCTAGATTTAGAGTTGGGCAGTAGCCATCAAAACCAGCGTTAGAGGGTCCTAACGCTGGTTTTTACCGCCCGCTGGTATTTGGAGTCAGTCAGGAAAGGGTCTAACGCTCACTTTCCAGCCGCAACTTTTCCATACCGCAGATCCCCTTACGTCAATTGCGTATCCTATCTTTTCAATGGGATCTTTCTAACGCCGGTATTTAGAGTCGTGGCTGAAGTGAGCGTTAGAAATCTAACGACAAAACTCCAGCCGCAGAAAAAAGTCAGTGGTTAAGAGCTTTCTGGGCTAACGCCGGTTTATAAAGCTCTTAACTACTGTGCTCTAAAGTACACTAACACCCATAAACTACCTATGTACCCCTAAACTGAGGTCCCCCCACATCGCCGCCACTCTATTAAAAATTTTTAACCCCTAATCTGCCGACCGCACACCGCTGCCACCTACGTTATCCCTATGAACCCCTAATCTGCTGCCCCTAACACTGCCGACCCCTATATTATATTTATTAACCCCTAATATGCCGCCCCCAACGTCGCAGCTACCTACAATTATTAACCCCTAATCTGCCGACCGGACTGCGCTGCTATTATAATAAAGTTATTAACCCCTAATCCGCCTCACTCCCGCCTCAATAACCGAATAATGAATAGTATTAACCCATAATCTGCCCTCCCTAACATCGCCGACACCTAACTACTCACCGCTACTCTAATAAATGTTTTAATCCCTAATTCTAACCCTAATTCTAACCCTAACCCTAACACCCCCCTAAATTAAATATAATTTAAATCTAACGAAATAAATTAACTCTTATTAAATAAATTATTCCTATTTAAATCTAAATACTTACCTGTAAAATAAACCCTAATATAGCTACAATATAAATAATAATTATATTGTAGCTATTTTAGGATTAATATTTATTTTACAGGCAACTTTGTATTTATTTTAACCAGGTACAATAGCTATTAAATAGTTAATAACTATTTAATAGTTACCTAGTTAAAATAATTACAAAATTACCTGTAAAATAAATCCTAACCTAAGTTACAATTAAACCTAACACTACACTATCAATAAATTAATTAAATAAAATACCTACAATTATACCTAACACTACACTATCAATAAATTAATTAAATAAAATACCTACAAATAAATACAATTAAATAAACTAACTAAAGTACAAAAAATAAAAAAGAACTAAGTTACAAAAAATATTTTTTTTTTACAAACATTAGAAAAATATTACAACAATTTTAAACTAATTACACCTACTCTAAGCCCCCTAATAAAATAACAAAGCCCCCCAAAATAAAAAAATGCCCTACCCTATTCTAAATTAACAAAGTTCAAAGCTCTTTTACCTTACCAGCCCTGTAAAGGGCCCTTTGTGGGGCATGCCCCAAAGAATTCAGCTCTTTTGCATGGAAAAAAACACATACAATACCCCCCCCCCAACATTACAACCCACCACCCACATACCCCTAATCTAACCCAAACCCCCCTTAAATAAACCTAACACTAAGCCCTTGAAGATCTCCCTACCTTGTCTTCACCTCACCGGGTCCCGATCTGTCCAGAAGAGCCTCCGATGTCTTGATCCAAGCCCAAGCCTGATCGGAACAGCCAATAGAATGCAAGCTCAATCTGATTGGCTGATTGGATCAGCCAATCGGATTGAACTTGAATCTGATTGGCTGATTCCATCAGCCAATCAGAATACTCCTACCTTAATTCCGATTGGCTGATAGAATCCTATCAGCCAATCGGAATTCGAGGGATGCCATCTTGGATGACGTCATTTAAAGGAACCGTCATTCGGCGAGTAGGCGTCGTTAGAAGAGGATGGATCCGCGTCGGCTGGGAAGAAGATGGCTCCGCTCCGGAAGAAAGAAGATTGAAGATGCTGCTTGATAGAAGACTTCATCCCGATGATGGACTTCCGACTTCAGCCCGATGATGGATTTCTTCAGCCACCGCTTGGATCCAGACTTCAGCCCGAGGATGGACGTCACTCTTCAGCCCCCCGCTTGGGCTTGGATCAAGACATTGGAGGCTCTTTTTGACAGATCGGGACCCGGTGAGGTGAAGACAAGGTAGGGAGATCTTCAGGGGCTTAGTGTTAGGTTTATTTAAGGGGTATTTGGGTTAGATTAGGGGTGTGTGGGTGGTGGGTTGTAATGTTGGGGGGGGTATTGTATGTGTTTTTTTCCATGCAAAAGAGCTGAATTCTTTGGGGCATGCCCTGCAAAGGGCCCTTTTCAGGGCTGGTAAGGTAAAAGAGCTTTGAACTTTTTTAATTTAGAATAGGGTAGGGCATTTTTTTATTTTGGGGGGCTTTGTTATTTTATTAGGGGGCTTAGAGTAGGTGTAATTAGTTTAAAATTGTTGTAATATTTTTCTAATGTTTGTAAATATTTTTTTATTTTTTGTAACTTAGTTCTTTTTTATTTTTTGTACTTTAGTTAGTTTATTTAATTGTATTTATTTGTAGGTATTTTATTTAATTAATTTATTGATAGTGTAGTGTTAGGTTTTATTGTAGATAATTGTAGGTATTTTATTTAATTAATTTATTGATAGTGTAGTGTTAGGTTTAATTGTAACTTAGGTTAGGATTTATTTTACAGGTAATTTTGTAATTATTTTAACTATTTTAGCTATTAAATAGTTCTTAACTATTTAATAGCTATTGTACCTGGTTAAAATAAATACAAAGTTGCCTGTAAAATAAATATTAATCCTAAAATAGCTATAATATAATTATAATTTATATTGTAGCTATATTAGGGTTTATTTGACAGGTAAGTATTTAGCTTTAAATAGGAATAATTTATTTAATAGGATTTATTTCGTTAGATTTAAATTATATTTAACTTAGGGGGGTGTTAGTGTTAGGGTTAGACTTAGCTTTTGGGGTTAATCCATTTATTACAGTAGCGGCGAGATTCGGTCGGCAGATTAGGGGTTAATAATTGAAGTTAGGTGTCGGCGATGTTAGGGAGGGCAGATTAGGGGTTAATACTATTTATTATAGGGTTATTGAGGCGGGAGTGAGGCGGATTATGGGTTAATAACTTTATTATAGTAGCGGTGAGGTGCGGTCGGCAGATTAGGGGTTAATTATTGTAGGTAGCTGGCAGCGACGTTGTGGGGGGCAGATTAGGGGTTAATAAATATAATATAGGGGTCGGCGGTGTTAGGGGCAGCAGATTAGGGGTACATAGGTATAATGTAGGTAGCGGCGGTATACGGAGCGGCAGATTAGGGGTTAATAATAATATGCAGGGGTCAGCGATAGCGGGGGTGGCAGATTAGGGGTTAATAAGTGTAAGGTTAGGGGTGTTTAGACTCGGGGTTCATGTTAGGGTGTTAGGTGCAGACTTAGGAAGTGTTTCCCCATAGGAAACAATGTAGCTGCGTTAGGAGCTGAACGCTGCTTTTTTGCAGGTGTTAGGTTTTTTTTCAGCTCAAACAGCCCCATTGTTTTCTATGGGGGAATCGTGCACGAGCACGTTTTTGAAGCTGGCCGCGTCCGTAAGCAACGCTGGTATCTAGAGTTGCAGTGGCGGTAAATATGCTATACGCTCCCTTTTTGGAGCCTAACGCAGCCATTCTGTGAACTCTAAATACCAGCGGTATTTAAAAGGTGCGGGAGAAAAAAAGCACTCGTAGCTAACGCACCCCTTTGGCCGCAGAACTCTAAATCTAGCCGTTGGTATCTTTATTTGAATGTAAGCATAGGATCCGGCCCATTTTTGGTTCAACACCAGGGTAGAGCTTGCTGATTGGTGGTTACATTTAGACACCAATCAGCAAGCGCTACCCAGGTGCTGAACCATAAATGGGCCGACTACTATGCTAACATTCTTGCTTTTTTTAAAAAAGATACCAAGAGAACGAAGAAAAATTGATAATAGGAGTAAATTAGAAAGTTGATTAAAAATCTCTATCTGAATCATGAAAGTTTAATTTTGACTAGACTATCCCTTTAATCTCCATTTGATTTTTAGTGATGGTAAATCCTAGCATTTGTTATACGCTTGGATTTACCATCACTTTAAAAATGAAAATGCTCTAATGTGTTAGCGCATTATATTATTGCACAGTTTCTTGCATATAACTATGTGTTTAACCCTTGAGAAAGGGTAAAATAAAACATAGTTAAAGTCAAGTCCAGAGCAGCAATACACTATGAGGAGCTAATTGAACACATCTGGCGAGCCAATGGCAAGAGGCATGAGTGTAGCCACCAATAGGCGGCTAGCTCCAGTAGTGTGTTGCTGCTCCTGTGTCTACCTAGGCATGCTTTTCAACAAAAAATAACAAGAGAACAAAGTACATTAGATATAATAAGTTGAAAAGACTATTTTATTTTGACTTTCTTATCCTTTTTAGGACATATTTTTCATTTCTTGCATTTACCTTTACATAACTATATTTGTATGTATTTGACCGCTATAATTTGCATATAATTAGAGGAGAGCCCCCCCCCCTTTCAAAAGAGGGGTCACATGCAGTGTTCACTCTAAGGTTAGGTTTGTTAGGGGCCCATAACAGAAAAAAAATGGGTTTCGTGTCCCTTTAAGCCACCCCTTTAAATCAGAATTTTGTGGAATTGTAAAATGTATGGTTCAGCATTTAATACCTACTGATTTTCTGCATAACTTGCTAGATGGTGCACAGTGACAAAAATAATACATTCTGTCTTCTGATTTTAAATGATTAATTTATATTAAACAATATAGGTATAAAATCCTACATTTTGGTGTTTTGGGAAGGTAAAATGATTCTAAATGTGAGGTCCAAAAATGTATGTTTGAGATATGAATGTCATAGATAATTACACAAAAATGTATTTATATTGTATTTCATATGGTGACATTTTTCTAAATTATAATATTCCTGCAAAGTTATTTTCTGAAAGTGCTGACCTGCTGAAAGAAATGAGATATGATATGTGTGGGTACCTCGCAGAAAAAAAGTTTATATGTAAATGTAGCTAGTGCTAAATATATCAAGCAGCTCTGGAGTGTAAAATAGCTCAGCACTGGAAGGGTTAATGACTAATAAAATCTGATGTCTGATACCACTAGGCTCCTCCAAACTGTACTCTGGTCACAACATCAACTTCCTGCAAAACACATCAAGAAGGAAAAGGCTGCACCAGTTGTGTGTTGTACAACGATAGAAAAATTAGTAAAATACACTAAATTACAAATACAAGTAGAATTAATCAATTGGTGTAAATCAGTGTTTCTCAACCGCAGTCCTCAAATATCACTTACAGGTCAGGGGCCCGATCAGATATGCAGCGTCGCCCGCAAAAGCCGGTGACGCAAAATATTGCGCTGGTTTGGTACCCTATATACGGCATATCCTAGAAGTTACGCTTGTATATTTCACCCTTCAGCCATAGTTTTTTGGCCCATAGACTGACATAGAAAAGCCACGCAGTTTGGTATCCAATATACAGCCTAAGGACTTACGTGGCGAAAATTGAGAAATCTTACTCCATTTTCACCTTGCCACAAAATGCAGGCGTAGTAAGCCTTACACTGAGTATTGGAGCCCCGCAACTCCCTAAACTGCCTGCAAAATAAAACCTAACACCTAATGCATGCTCAATGTCTATATACCTGTCAACGGCAATCCCTAATAAAGTGTTTAACCCCTAAACCGCCGCTCCCGGACCCCGCCGCCACCTACATTAAATGTATTACCCCCTAATCTGACTCCCCTACACCGCCGCCACCTATATTATATGTATTACCCCCTAATCTGATCCCCCTACACCGCCGCCACCTATATTGACTATATTAACCGCTAATCTGACCCCCCTACACCGCCGCCACCTATATTAAATTTATTAACCCCTAATCTGATCCCCCTACACCGCCGCCACCTATATTGACTATATTAACCCCTAATCTGAGCCCCCTACACCGCCGCCACCTATATTGACTATATTAACCCCTAATCTGAGCCCCCTATACCCCTGCCACCTATATCGACTATATTACCCCTAATCTGAGCCCCCTACACCCCCGCCACCTATATTGACTATATTAACCCCTAATCTGAGCCTCCTACACCGCCGCCACCTATATTGACTATATTAACCCCTAATCTGAGCCCCCTACACCCCCGCCACCTATATTGACTATATTAACCCCTAATCTGAGCCCCCTACACCGCCACCACCTATATTAACTATATTACCCCCTAAACCAAAGTCTAACCCTAACACCCCCTAACTTAATTATTATTTAAATAAATCTAAATAATATTACTATTATTAACTAAATTATTCCTATTTAAAACTAAATACTTACCTATAAAATAAACCCTAAGATAGCTACAATATAATTAATAATTACATTGTAGCTATTTTAGGGTTTATATTTATTTTACAGGTAACTTTGTATTTATTTTAACTAGGTACAATAGCTATTAAATAGTTAATAACTATTTAATAGCTACCTAGTTAAAATAATTACAAAATTACCTGTAAAATAGATCCTAACCTAAGTTACCATTACACCTAACACTACACTATCAATAAACTAATTAAATAAACTACAATTATCTAAACTAAAATACAATTAAATACGCTAAACTATATTACAAAAAAAACAAAACACTAAATTACAAAAAATAAAAAAAGATTACAAGAATTTTAAGCTAATTACACCTAATCTAAGCCCCCTAATAAAATAAAAAAGCCCCCCAAAATAATAAAATTTCCCTACCCTAAACTAAATTACAAAAGTAATCAGCTCTATTACCAGCCCTTAAAGGGGCCTTTTGCGGGGCATTGCCCCAAAGTAATCAGCTCTTTTACCTGTAAAAAAAAGAACAACCCCCTCATTACAACCCACACACCCCTACTCTAAAACCCACCCGATCACCCCTTAAAAAAACCTAAGTCTAACACCCAAGTGCTCCTTACCTGTCCTGAAGAATGGCGGAGAAGGTCCTGTTCCAGGCGGTGAAGTCTTCTTCCAAGTGGCGACCTCTTCTTCTTCCAGGAACCAGCCAGTGCGGAGAGGGGGAGTTGAAGACTGATTACCGCGGAGCTGAAGACTGTCCACTCTGGAACTGAAGACCGGCAATGCTGGAACTGAAGATCGGCGATGCTGGAACTGAAGACCTATTCAAATCAGCCAATAGAATGTCAGTAGCTCTTATTCTATTCGATATTCAAATCAGCCAATAGAATTACAGTAGCTCTCATCCGATTGGCTGATTTGAATTTGAAGGCTCAAATCAGCCAATAGGACTTCAAGGGACGCCATTTTTAATCGCGTACCTTGAATTCCTATTCAGTGTACGGCGGAGATCATATGAAGAGGATCCTCCACGCTCCATGGCTCCGCAGTCTTCAGTTCCAGCATGGCCGATTTTCGGTTCCAGCATCGCCGGTCTTCAGTTCCAGAGTGGATAGTATTCAGCTCTGCGGTCATCGGTCTTCAACTCCTCCGCTCCGCGCCGGCTGGTTCCTGGAAGAAGAAGCGGTCGCCACTTGGATGAAGACTTCACCGCCTGGAACAGGACCTTCTCCACCGGTCTTCAGGACAGGTAAGGAGCACTTGGGTGTTAGACTTAGGTTTTTTTAAGGGGGGATCGGGTGGGTTTTAGAGTAGGGGTGTGTGGGTGGTGGGTTGTAATGGGTGGGGGTTGTTCTTTTTTTTACAGGTAAAATAGCTGATTACTTTGGGGCAATGCCCCGCAAAAGGCCCTTTTAAGGGCTGGTAATAGAGCTGATTACTTTTGTAATTTAGTTTAGGGTAGGGAAATTTTATTATTTTGGGGGGCTTTTTTATTTTATTAGGGGGCTTAGATTAGGTGTAATTATCTTAAAATTCTTGCAATCTTTTTTTATTTTTTGTAATTTAGTGTTTGTTTTTGTAATATAGTTTAGTGTATTTAATTGTATTTTAGTTTAGATAATTGTAGTTTATTTAATTAATAGTGTAGTGTTAGGTGTAATGGTAACTTAGGTTAGGATTTATTTTACAGGTAATTTTGTAATTATTTTAACTAGGTAGCTATTAAATAGTTATTAACTATTTAATAGCTATTGTACCTAGTTAAAATAAATACAAAGTTACCTGTAAAATAAATATAAACCCTAAAATAGCTACAATGTAATTATTAATTATATTGTAGCTATCTTAGGGTTTATTTTATAGGTAAGTATTTAGTTTTAAATAGGAATAATTTAGTTAATAATAGTAATATTATTTAGATTTATTTAAATAATAATTAAGTTAGGGGGTGTTAGGATTAGACTTAGGTTTAGGGGGTAATATGGTTAATATAGGTGGCGGCGGTGTAGGGGGGTCAGATTAGGGGTTAATATAGTCGATATAGGTGGCGGCGGTGTAGGGGGCTCAGATTAGGGGTTAATATAGTCAATATAGGTGGTGACGGTGTAGGGGGCTCAGATTAGGGGTTAATATAGTTAATATAGGTGGCGGCAGTGTAGGGGGCTCAGATTAGGGGGTAATATAGTTAATATAGGTGGCAGCGGTGTAGGGGGCTCAGATTAGGGGGTAATACATATAATATAGGTGGCAGCGGGGTCCGGGAGCGGCGGTTTAGGGGTTAATACATTTATTGTTAGGAGTGATAGGGGGGATTGCGGATAGAGGGGTATACGTGTCGGGCTATTTTTGGGAGGTGTGTTAGACAGTTACGGGAGATTTAAGACTTTAGTTAGTTTTCTTAGGCGACGGCAGTTTCGAAAATGCCGTAAGTCACTGGCGACTTCAGAAATTTGTACTTACACTTATTTCTGGACATCGCTAGTTTTTCCGACTTATGGCACTTTAGCAACTGTCGGCGCCGTATATGTGATAGCTCGATGTGCGAGGTGAAACTACGGGCGGTGCAGGTTTCCACGCTTGCGCCGAAACCTGCGCCGTATATCGGATCACCCCGGGTTTTCATTATAGCTGGACTAGAACAGAGGTGAAATAATCAGCTGATCAGTAACCATGGTTACTAACCTGCTCTCAGCTGATTATTTCACCTGTGCTCTCGTTCAGCTATAATAAAAACCTGACCTGTTAGGGGTACTTGAGTCCTGGGGTTAAGGGACACTGAACCTACATTTTTTCTTTTGTGATTCCGAAAGGTCATGCAATTTTAAGCAACTTTCTAATTTACTCCTATTATAATTTTTTCTTTGTTCTTTTGCTATCTTTATTTGAAAAAGAAGGCATACTAGCTATTTTTTGGTTCAGGACCCTGGAGAGCACTTGTTTATTGGTGGGTGAATTTATCCACTAATCAGCAAGAAAAACCCAGGTTGTTCACCGAAAATGGGCAGGGATCTAAACTTTACATTCTTGCTTTTCAAATAAAGATACCAAGAGAATGAAGAAAATTTGATAATAGGAGTAAATTAGAAAGTTGCTTAAAACTGCATGCTCTATATGAATCATGAAAGAAAAAATTTGGGTTTAATGTCCCTTTAAGAGCAAATGGCCTGGGTCTGTTTTCTGCTCCCCAGCTAGATGCCACTCAAGGCTTCCACTTTTAGTGCTTTTAAAGGGACATGAAATTCAAAATTTACTTCTATTATAACATGTACTTTTGTTCTCTTGGTATCCTTTGTTAAAAAGCATCCGTACACATGCTCAGCAGCAATACACTTTTGGGAGCTAGCTGATGATTGGTGACAATGGCTACACATAATTGTCTCCTGGTATTGGCTCACCAGATGTGTTCAGCAAACTCCCAGAAGTGCATTGGTGCTCTGATGTTCTTAGATTCTTGCACCTGGGCCCTGTGGTTTCTAGTCACGCCTCTGTCATTTAACACTGCCGTTTTGTCAGCACAATTTACAAGGTTTTGCAAATCAAGAGCTGCTAATACATTTACCCTTTGAAAAGACATTAATTGTCTTGCTCCTGTGGCAAGTTAGGAAAATAAGTTATAACTGCGTTTATATGTTGAATGCATTCAGCTAGCTCCGAGTAGTGCATTGCTGCTCCTTCATCAAAGGATACCAAAAGAATAAAGTAAATTTGATAGAAGTAAATTGGAAAGTTATTTAAAATTGTATGCTCTTTCTAAATCATGAAAGAAAAAAGATGGGTTTAGTATCCCTTTAATACCTTAAAAAATGAATCAAAAGTAGCAAAGTCTCACAGCAAATACTGATTTCTATTGGAACTGATATTAGATATTAAATAAACAATATTCATTTCTAATGCTGTGATACATCTATTTTTAATCTAATAAGCGCTGTGGAATCTGTTGGCGCTCTACAAATAACCGATAATAATATTAATAATAATAATAATAATTTATCTTTTAAAATATAATTGTAGAAAATATAGCAATTACATATATAGAAGGTAAAATATTTATGAAATAGATCTATATATTATAACACTACTTTTAGCTCATGGGCATCCAGAAAAATTGTTCATGGGGGCATCATGTGATGTGCAGCAGAAGGGAACTGATTGGACACATTAGCTGCACATCTCTTTACAATGGCAGCTCCTTGGCATAACAATATTACAGAAGTGGGAGCTCACACTTGGATACAAAAAAACAAATTCCAGGTAAGGCAAAGAGGGGGCCAACCCATTGGAATATATTTGTTCCTTCTTTTGCTCGAAATATTTCTATAAAGTGTATTTGTTCCACTCTCTCCAAAGAGATTGAAGTGTCTCCATTTTACTTAAAAGGAAATTAAACTGAAAATTTTTCTTTCACAATTCAGATAGACAATAAAATTTTAAACAACTTTCCAATTTACTTTTATTATCTAATTTGCTTTGTTCTCTTGGTATTCTTTGCTAAAAAAGGATACCTAGATAGGCTCAGGAGCTGGGAGGGAGCTGCTGATTGGTGGCTGCACATATATGTTTTTTGTCATTGGCTTACTGATATATTCATCTAGCTCCCAGTAGTGCATTTCTAAACCATCAATAAAAATACCAAGAGAATAAAGTGAAAATTATAATAGTAGTAAATTTGAAAGTTGTTTAAAGGCTCAGTAAATACAGTAGATTTGGATAATCAGCAAATGCATGATAAAAAAAGACAATGCCCTAGCATTTAGTCTGAAATTTATATGAGTAGTCGATTTGTTTTCTAACAAATTTCAAAGTTATATCTATTTCCAATCCCCCTGTACCATGTGACAGTCATCAGCCAATCACAAATGCATATACGTATTTTCTGTAAATTCTTGCAGATGCTCAGTAGAAGCTGGTGACTCAAAAAGTGTAAATATAAAAAGACTGTGAACATTTTGTTAACGGAAGTAAATTGGAACGTTGTTAAAAATTGCCTCCTCTATCTGAATCATGAAAGTTTAATTTTGACTTGAGTGTCCCTTTAACTGATGTTTCAGAGGAATCTGAAACTACGGGGGTAGATTGCAGCATCCGCTGCTTGGTAAATCTTCCGCTAAGAATCCAATGAGCTAAAGCTCTCTGCTCTGGCAAGATTATCTAAGAAGTCTCATAAATACTGCAAGGTCCCTTAAAAAAATGTAAAAAAGCTGTTTAAAGGGACAGTCAACACCAGAATTTTTGTTGTTTTAAAAGATAGATAATCCCTTTATTACCCATTCCCTAGTTTTGCATAACCAATAACATAATAATACACGTACGTTTTACCTCTGTAATTACCTTGTAATTCTAAGCCTCTGAAGACTGCCCCCTTATTTCAGTTCTTTTGACAGACTTGCATTTTAGCCAATCAGTGCTCACTCCTCTGTAAATTCTCGTGCATGAGCTCAATATTATCTATATGAAACACATGAACTAACGCCCTCTAGTGGTGAAAAACTGTCAAAATGCTTTTAGATTAGAGGCGGCCTTCAAGGTCTAAAAATTAGCTTATGAACCTCCTAGGTTTAGCTTTCAACTAAGAATACCAAGAGAACAAAGCAAAATTGGTGCTAAAAGTAAATTGGAAAGTTTTTTAAAATTACATGCCCTATTTGAATAATGACCATTTTTTTTGGACTTGATTGTCCCTTTAAGAAGCAGCGGTCTTACCACGGACAGCAATCATCCCGATCGGATATGATCGGGTTGATTGACACCCCATGCTAGCAGCCGATTGACCGTGAATGTGCAGGGGGTGGTATTGCACAAGCATTTCACATGACATGCTTGTGCAATGATAAATGCCAAGAGCGTATTCTGTCGACATTTATCGATGTCGGATGGACATGATCCGCTACAGTTGATCATGTCCGCCCGACACATGATAAATCGACACCTTAATCTGAAAGTTCAAGCAAGCCACATTGTAACAGGGGTTTACAACATACAGTTTAATAAGTTTAAGGTGTTCATTAAAAACTTCTCATTAGTACAGGTTTATTAAATTTAAGACCTTACACTTAATATTTTTTTTTTTTTATTTACTACCTGAATATTATATCAAATATCCCTGTGCACTGAACATTAATGTGCAGTATATCAAGCAAAATGTGTTCCAAGTTCAACAAGCGCTAGTCAATTACTTGAAGAGGTCCATGGAGACAGAAGATCTCCTTCATCAGACGACCTCATCAATAAATAACTAAGATTTTGTCTGATGTGCTGTTCTCCAGGCTGCCAACCCACTTGGGAAGTGAGCTGTTGCAGGCGCCTGATGATGTACTAAGGAAAAGCTAAGGTCTGCTGGTTAGCATCATCAATCTGTGACTTAATTCAGTATCTCCCTGAACTCCAAACACACATTCCTGAAAAGCACTGACTGGTGACCAGAGAAAATCCCAAATCATGCTTGACCCTTCTCTCATCAATAAAATACATGTCCCATTCAGGCTCTAGTTTCTAGCTAGTCCATAATAAATTAAAGAGACCCTTCCATCAGATTCTTTATTTTTTTTAAGAATAGCACATGGTGTTCTTTTATTAATTTGAGTAAAAAAAAAAGATCCAACATTTGTATAAAAAAAATTGTACAACTGCGATCTTTTTTTAATTTGTTTGTAATCCTAGCAGAAATGAATATCCACCACTTACAGTTTCCGCATTTAAGCATATGTGTACTGGATACACTGTTTTTGGAAAATATTGAGAATATTTTTTTTTTCTGTGGTTGCTCCCTATGAATTTTTTTTTTAACAGGAAGTTGGGCTGTAACGCTTATCAAATGTCTTATTGCCTGAGCTGTTCTGCTTTATAAAAAGAATGGATGGCATGGCACAGCAAAATTGCTGACTCTCTATTTGGTATCACAAGTCATTAGTTTAAAAATGTAACCAAAAACTTGTTTTATTCTCACATCTAAATTAGTTTTGACTTATAACAGGATGCGCTAATTAGAATAATAGTCAAATTTACCTTCATATACAGGTTGCTTATCAAGTGAGCAATGCACACAATATTCACACAAGTGGTTCACCAGCACTACACGTCTCCCCAAACTGCCACATCACCCATTATGTTTAAAGGGACTGTAAACTTAAAATGACATTTTCATGATTCAGATAGATCATGCAATTTTAAGCAACTTTCCATTTTACTTCTATTATGCGATTTGTTTAGTTCTCTATTTAGGCTCAGGAGCAGGAATGCATTACTGGGACCTAATGGCTGATTGGTGGCTGCATATATTGTATAGGCCTTTTGTCATTGGCTTACCCAGTGTGTTCAGCTATCTCCCAGTAGTGCATTGCTGCTCCTTCAACAGAGGATACCAAGAGAATGAAACAAATTTGATAAAAGAAGTAAATTGGAAAGTTGTTTAAAATTGTATTTTCTGTCAGAATAATGAAAGAAAATTTAGGGGGTTTATATCCCTTTAACCCTTTGAGTGCTAAGCACTTTCCCACCTGGGTGCTAAGGTTTTCGTAAAAGGGTTTTTTATTTAATATTTTTAAAAATATTTTTTTTTTACTTTTTTATTTTATTTATTTCAGATCCCCAAGACTTACACCGTTGGAAACGTTAGGCGATTACCTTTCCAACGGTGGATCTTGGGGGGTCTGTAGCTGCTTAGATGCCTGAGATACAGGCTTCTAAGCAGCATGCCCCCTGCTCCTATATTTAACATTGTTAATGTTAAATAAAGTTGCGCGGTGACGTCATCACGTTTATTGTGCGTGATGTCACCACGCAGAACGGAAGCCCCGGCAATGCCTTTCATTATGCAGCACCGATCACCGGGGTAGGAGTGGGTGGGAGCCCCTAGATCTCCCTCAAGTTGGGAGAGTGCTAGCACCACAGAGTGGGAAACTCTGTGACGGCTCAGAGCCGTCATTAGCACTCAAGGGGTTAAACCCCTATACCGCCAGACCCCCACATCTCTGTCTCACTGTCTGACACCAAAACACAATGAGCTCCATTTATTAAGCAGCGGAGCCCCATCATTTTAGGTCCGTCTGAACGGAAGTTAAGAAGCAACGGTCATAAGATACGATCGGAAGTAAGCAGGGGGTGGCATTGCACAAGCATTTTATCAAAATTGCTTGTGCAATGTTATATGCTGCAAAAGAAAAAGTAGAGGCGCTTAGAGGATATAGGGACCCTGCTTAACTAGTGAATTCCCCTCCAAGAAAACGATATGTGCAAAAACTAGTGAAAGCTAGTTAAGTGCTAAAAGCACGGGTAAAATAGTGAACAGTGAGTGAATATTAATGCAAAAAATGGTGCAGAAAATAGTATTGCGTAATATTATGTAATAATAGTGCCTGAGGAATGTATCAGATGAGGTAAATGTAACTAATACAAAGATGGTAATAAAGCATCAAAATAGAACAACTATAATGAAATCAGAATATCAATTTAATAAAATACAAATGTATCAACTAAAACATTTAAAACATAATAAAAGGAATGTCGCCCTTAAAACAATAATGGCTTCTAATTAGCCTGATGAAAATAATAAAGCTGGTAAATAAAGTACTTGCGCTTTAAAGGTGAAAAATAGCCTTGGCCTCAGGCTATGATATATCTTGGCAAATTTAGAAGTATCATCGCGGTTCTCACAATCGTTAGGAGAACAGACACAGTGCTGTATAGCAATCTTAAGGAGAACAAACACAGCGTGTTGTTAGCAGGTTAATCTCACTGTTTGTGTGTGGTGAGGCGTTACTGGCTGTAGGTGAGTGGCGGCTTTTACGTGACCCCTCTGATGTCACGTATAGGATTATAACGTCCAGAGCAGACAGAGGAACTTTGTATAAACAAAAATCTTATTAAAGGTGCAATTTTGCAGACAAGCAGAGTCGTTTCCTTAGTATTAACCCCTATTCCTTAGCAGAGAAGGAGGTCCTGTGGGAAATACGGACGATCTTGGCGGTCACAAATAGTGACTATGTTTTCTTCTTATCGTTTGTTAAAGATGGTATTTGATAGTGAAAATAATGCACTTTAACTGATGAAATGTGCTGATGGACTTGGCGGTCGCTAGTAGCAAATAAAAAGTTCTTGTTAATCCTATTATAGGTATCATGAACAACAAAGCCAAATGCAATTTTGCAAGTAAATAGATTTGTTTCCTTTGTGTATACCCCTATTCCTTAACAAAAAGGGGAAGTCTTGGGGGAAATGCAGATAATCTTGGCGGTCACAGATTGTGACTATATTTTTCTTCCTATCCTTTGTTGAAGATCGTAGGCAAGGTAGAAAGTAGTCCACACTGGCTGATGCAATATATTAATGGGCTTTGTGTTCGCTAGTTGCGACTAGAAAGTTCTTGTTTGTACCAAAAAAGGCACAGCAGGTAAAGTCCTATGTTAAATTCTTATCTCCTTAGATAAAAACAAATCTTATGCAGATAGTGACAAAGTATTGCTGACAACAGTGTCAAGGTCAACACGTTTCGCCCTTAGGCTTTATCAAGACATTTATTCTGATTCAAATAAATTTGGATGTATTCGGTTCAGATTTGTTTTGTAAATTCAGAAGTTCAGTATGTGTTAGGTGCGATGTGCTGTGTATTAGACTAGTATTATGTACTGTAATATTAGGTGTAACCCATAGCAAAGTGATATAACCTACTATCCTGTACAATACTAGTGTAATTGTAATTAGTCCATGGCCATCTGAATGTAACAAATAAATCCGAACTAATTCGGATTTATTTGTTAGTTTCGTTGCTACGGTAATTTGGAAATTTGAATCGATCCGAAGCTCCAAATTTGACAAATTCGCCCGAATTTCGATTCGGAACGAAACGCACATGTCTACCTTTTATCTGATAAAGCAACCATGGAGCTAAAAGAAGTGTCACATGATTTTAAAAAAGGTATAAAGTTCTGAGAAAGAAAAGGATCTAATGAAACATGTTGTTGTCCTCTACTTTTACTGCTGTGTGGGATGGTAAACGCCTTGTCATTCACTAGGTGTGGTATATATTCCTTGTTTTGTAGTCAGTAAATGAACAGTGATGAGTGGTACCTCCAAATCTATAGAATCCGTGTGGTGGTTTGGATTTTGTGATGTTGATCGGTATTTGGGGGTTTGCTTTTATGAATCCTACATCTCAGACTTTGCATTACATAGAGTTCCTTAGGACCAACTTACTTGTTATCTTTCCTTTCTACAAATAGGTTCTTGGTTGGTTCTACATGAATTGCCTCAATCATGTAGTAGATGGGGTTATTGGTGGGAGTTCCTACGCTCTAAGACTTCTGGAATGTGTTCTATCTACTCAGAGGACATCTGGTCAGAGGACATCTATCTACCAGTTTTGTTTCACTTTGAGTGTGAAAATTATCATTTATTGGTAAATATAAATCTCTTTTTAAATGAGATGTGACATCTCACTCTAATTAACATTTAATCATCATGTAGATCTTCTGCCTCACTAGGCACCAATTTTTGTCCAGGGGGCTTTATTCAGAGCCCCTATCCCTCGGCAAAAGGTTCTTGTTACAAGGTGCAGGCTGTGACCGCAAATCTATGCTACAGACCCTGTCCACTGTAATAGTGCTGAAGTTTAAGAGCTTTCCCTTGCTTATAATGGTCACCTTTTAGAAGCTAAGAAGTCCTTACTCTCTCCTTCTTCCCTCCATGGCACCAGGCTCCCTGCTCAACCATTGCTCCTATCTAGGACCAGACCAGGTTAATTGTCTCTTCTCTCCAGCAACCTTGGTATCACACTTCTGGTTAGATCATCTCTTCTACACAGGATTACAGAAAAACATCTTGCCTCCTTCTTCCAGCTATCTCTGGCAACAGCGGTCAAATAACATTATCCCATAAAAGCTTCTGTCTTGAAATAAATCACATATTCTATCATATTTTTCCTGGACATCCCTCAGCTTTTCAAAGTAAAAGTTATTGGACACGCTCAGTTCACATATTAATAAATACGCTATTTTTTTTGTTTCATATAAAAGTTAAACGTATGGCTCAAATCTCACTTCTAAATTATTCATACAGTCATAAGAATGCTTATTGATGATTGCACACAAAGGGACAGATTATAAGTGGAGCACAAATGTTAGCGCTTGAGCGATAAGGGGTTTATCATGGGTTTTTGCACTTGTTAGGCTTACCGCTGGTATTACAAGTTGAAAGTAAACACAATTGCTTGAGCGCAATCTCAATTTACGGTAGAAGGATTACTGCAACTTCAGAGCACTGGTTAACTGTTTCACAAATCAAATAAGTTGCACAAAATACATCAAAAATACATTACAAAGTATAGTTACACTCATAATAACACCATCTAATAAAAATATTTAAAAAAAAATATTGCACAAAAAAGTTATAAGGGCTCAAAGATATGAGATTGCAGGTGTTAGGGGGAAAAAAGGCTGCAAAGGGCTTTAACATTGAGATACATACATATACATCTTTAAAAATGTATATGTATGTATGTATATAAATATATATATATGTGTGTTTATATATGTATTGTATATATATGTATTTATATGTGTATCTGTTAGCCGGTAGCCAGCACTTCAACCTTTTGTATTTTTTGTAGAATATACCTGTCTTGAAAAAGGCCCAAATAGGGTCCGAAACATGGACTATCAAATTGAGAACCTGATGTATTAAAAATAAAAGTTTTTTGAATTGATGTACAAATTCCTGTGAGTGCTCTTCTGAACTAAAAGTTTACATATTTATATGTGTATATATGCATTTACAGACATATGTACACATACAAACAAATACATATACACAGATATATATACTGTATATACTGTATATGTGTATATGTGTATATATATATATATATATATATATATATGTGTGTGCATGGGAGCCCTTGCAATATAGAAGGAACAGTCTGGTATACACTGTAGTGTGAAAAAAGTGTACATTCAATAGCAATTCCATAAATGTCCAGTGACAAAGTCTAAAACACCCCCCTGTACAGAGAAATACTTCTTAGAGACATAACAGCCTTATAATGTGCATCCCTGTATTCAAAAATACCTGTAGGATGACAGGGATACTGATTTCCCCAGAACGCTCTGTTCACACAATACTGGGTGATAGTGTTATCAAACAGGAGTCTGACACTTTGCACATACCTCAAGACTGCCTCTTATGTCGTATAGCCCCTTCGTCCGTGTGGGATGTAAGGTGGTAAATAACCTGTCCTTCCACTCAGGCCAAACCCTCTGCTTCTGTGGCACTATCGCCACTCTGTATCAACTTCGTGTAAAGCAATCCGGCTTTCAGGCTTCCACTTCCAGCGTCCTGCTCGTCTCTGGGGTTATGACGTCACTACAGGACGTGTGTATCCTCTGACCCAATCTGTGGATAGTAAATGTAGTGCACCTTAGTATGAGCGTGGAGTGCGGGTATACAAAAAAATAAATATAAAAAATGTCTGTTTCCGTTTTTATTTTTAATGTTGCTTATGCCAATAAATGTTAAGTTTTATATATCTTTTGAGCGGAGTTAATTTCTTTTCTTTTTTTGCATTAGCCCTTGCAATAGTCATATTGTGTATTTACTGTAAATATTTCACATTCCAATGTGAGGTCGCGTTCGCATTACACCTAACCTGTAATACCAGCACATAACTAGTTAACGCTGTCCCTCCCTGTGAGTGTTTCATGTATCCAGGGCTAAATTAATTACAATATTTGAAAGATATCTAAAAATATATATTCATTAAATCTGCCTTTGATGACAATATTACCATCTTTTTAAACCATTATTTAGCTTCCCTCCTATATCCTTTATATGGGTCTAGTCTCAAAGGTGTAACAAATGTTTGTGTGCCTATATATGTGTTATTAAATTTGGACATTTGGTAGTAACATGGGCAATAATTAATGCTTTGGGCATTGTAGAATCTTATTTTGGCTCAGAATGTTTTTATGTATATTTGGGTATGTATGTACATTTTAGTACTTTTGAAACCATAAGCTATTATGCCGTATATCATCCTTAAGAATTGCTCATTTGGGGCGCGATCCGATATAGATCGCAGTTTGCGGCGCAAGCGAATGAACCGGCGTCGCCCGCAGTTTCAGCTCGCAACTGGAGCTATCCCATATAAGTCGCCGTCAGATGCTAACGTGCCGTAAGTCTGACAAACCAGCGATGTCCAGAAATCTGCGTAAGTACAAATTTCTGGCGTCGCCAGTGACTTGCGGCACGTTAGAAACTGCCGGCGCCTATAAAACCTGACTAAAGTCTAAAACACCCGCACTGTCTAACACGCCTCCCTAACATAGCCCGACAAGTCTAACACGCCTCCCTAACATAGCCCGCACTGGCTAACCCTCTATCTGCTATCCCCCCTCACTATCCTAACAATAAAAAAGCTATTAACCCCTAAACCGCCGCTCCCGTACCCCACCGCCAGATATATTATATCTATAACCCCCTAAAGTGAGCCCCTAACACCGCCGCCATCTATATTAAAATTATTAACCCCCAATGTAAGCCCCTTACACCGCCGCCATCTCTATTAAAATGATTAACCCCTAATTTAATCTACCTACCCCGCCACCAGCTATATTATCTATGTTAACCCTAAGTATATTATAGTTAATATAGGTATTACATTATATATATTAACTATATTAACCCTAATTATATTACGGTTAATATAGTTAATATAGTTACTATAGTATTTATATTAACTATATTAACTCTATCTAACCCTAACACCCCTAACTAAATTTATATTAAATTAATCTAATTCATTTATAAACTAAAATATTCCTATTTAAATCTAAATACTTACCTATAAAATAAACCCTAAGATAGCTACAATATAATTAATAATTACATTGTAGCTATGTTAGGGTTAATATTTATTTTACAGGTAAATTGTTAATTATTTTAACTAGGTATAATAGCTATTAAATAGTTATTAACTATTTAATATCTACCTAGTTAAAATAATTACCCAATTACCTGTAAAATAAATCCTAACCTAAGTTACAAATACACCTACACTATCAATAAATTAAATAAACTACAAACATCTATCTAAAAATACAATTAAATTAACTAAACTAAATTACAAAAAAAAAACAAACACTAAATTACAAAAAATAAAAAAAGATTACAAGATTTTTAAGCTAATTACACCTATTCTAAGCCCCCTAATAAAATAATAAACCCCCAAAATAAAAAAAATTCCCTGCCCTATTCTAAATTAAACAAATTTCAAAGCTCTTTACCTTACCAGCCCTTAAAAGGGCCTTTTGTGGGGCATGCCCCAAAGAATTCAGCTCTTTTGCATACAAATACAATACCCCCCCCATTACAACCCACCACCCACATACCCCTATTCTAAAACCACCCAAACCCCCCTTAAAAAAGCCTAACACTACCCCCCTGAAGATCTCCCTACCTTGTCTTCACCACACCGGGCCGAACTCCTGATCCGATCCGGGCGATGTCTTCCTCCAAGCGGCAAAGAAGAATTCTTCCTCCGGCGACGTCTTCCTCCAAGCGGCAGCAAAGTCTTCATTCTTCCGGCGGCATCTTCAATCTTCTTTCTTCGCTCCGCCGCCGCGGAGCATCCATCCCGGCCGACTAATGAACTTGGAATGAGGTACCTTTAAATGACGTCATCCAAGATGGCGTCCGCCGAATTCCGATTGGCTGATAGGATTCTATCAGCCAATCGGAATTAAGTTAAAAAAATCTGATTGGCTGATTGAATCAGCCAATCAGATTCAAGTTCAATCCGATTGGCTGATCCAATCAGCCAATCAGATTGAGCTCACATTCTATTGGCTGTTCCGATCAGCCAATAGAATGCGAGCTCAATCTGATTGGCTGGGGGGGGGGGGGTCGCGGTTGACAGGGAGATAGACATTGCGCATGCGTTAGGTGTTAGGTTTATTTTAGCTGCCAGTTTAGGGAGTTACGGGGCTCCAATAGTCAGCGTAAGGCTTCTTACGGCTGCTTTTTGTGGCGAGGTGAAAATAGAGTAAGTTTTCTCCATTTTTGCCACGTAAGTCCTTACGCTGCATATTGGATACCAAACTGCGCGTGTTTGGTATACCTGCCTATGGCCCAAAAAACTGCGACGGCAGAAATATACGCGCGTAACTTCTAGGTTACGCCGTATATAGGATACCAAACCCGCGCAAATATTGGCGTCGCCGGCTTTTGCGGGCGACAATTTTTATCGGATCGACCCCTTGAAGTTTGTTTATACAGAAAAATATATTTTTATTTTGATTATAAGAATTTCATATTTGTTTACTAACCACGTGAAAGTGAAAACAAAATTCCAGGGTGGCTGCTCATGTGAAAAGCTAAACCATGCATGATTTGATTTCACATTATTACCTTTACTTGTCTTTTTGGTAATAAAACAGTTAATTTGATAATTTAAGTGTTTTGCAACAAAAGGATCAAATCAGCTCCTCAGTCCTCTATAATAATCTAGCAGAACGTGACAATGCCCTTGATATATCAGATAGTGTAACTATATCTCACATATAACGTATCACTTCATGCTATACTAATCTATAGGGTTCATGTATCAAAGTGTTTAAAAAAGTTTGATAATTCATTGCTCTGAAAAAATTCATATATTATAAACAATACCTGATGTATAGCATTACAGTATAGCTGCATAATAATGCTATAACACTGAAAAACTAAAAACTATGTAACAATGTTGTAGTGCTGTTAAACAATACCCCAAGACTGTATACAGATACAAAAGAATACTGTAACATTAATATGTACTAATACTGTAATGTTGTACAGGGGCACTCAATAGCAAAACTTATTCAAGATATTCGCTCTCTTTCACTTTCAATCCAACTGTCTAAATAAAAAATGTATAATGTATATGTGTGCGTGTTTATATATATATATATATATATATATATATATATATATATATACAGGGAGTGCAGAATTATTAGGCAAGTTGTATTTTTGAGGATTAATTTTATTATTGAACAACAACCATGTTCTCAATGAACCCAAAAAACTCATTAATATCAAAGCTGAATAGTTTTGGAAGTAGTTTTTAGTTTGTTTTTAGTTATAGCTATTTTAGGGGGATATCTGTGTGCAGGTGACTATTACTGTGCATAATTATTAGACAACTTAACAAAAAACAAATATATACCCATTTCAATTATTTATTTTTACCAGTGAAACCAATATAACATCTCAACATTCACAAATATACATTTCTGACATTCAAAAACAAAACAAAAACAAATCAGTGACCAATATAGCCATCTTTCTTTGCAAGGACACTCAAAAGCCTGCCATCCATGGTTTCTGTCAGTGTTTTGATCTGTTCACCATCAACATTGCGTGCAGCAGCAACCACAGCCTCCCAGACACTGTTCAGAGAGGTGTACTGTTTTCCCTCCTTGTAAATCTCACATTTGATGATGGACCACAGGTTCTCAATGGGGTTCAGATCAGGTGAACAAGGAGGCCATGTCATTAGATTTTCTTCTTTTATACCCATTCTTGCCAGCCACGCTGTGGAGTACTTGGACGCGTGTGATGGAGCATTGTCCTGCATGAAAATCATGTTTTTCTTGAAGGATGCAGACTTCTTCCTGTACCACTGCTTGAAGAAGGTGTCTTCCAGAAACTGGCAGTAGGACTGGGAGTTGAGCTTGACTCCATCCTCAACCCGAAAAGACCCCACAAGCTCATCTTTGATGATACCAGCCCAAACCAGTACTCCACCTCCACCTTGCTGGTGTCTGAGTCGGATTGGAGCTCTCTGCCCTTTACCAATCCACCCACGGGCCCATCCATCTGGCCCATCAAGACTCACTCTCATTTTATCAGTCCATAAAACCTTAGAAAAATCAGTCTTGAGATATTTCTTGGCCCAGTCTTGACGTTTCAGCTTGTGTGTCTTGTTCAGTGGTGGTCGTCTTTCAGCCTTTCTTACCTTGGCCATGTCTCTGAGTATTGCACACCTTGTGCTTTTGGGCACTCCCGTGATGTTGCAGCTCTGAAATATGGCCAAACTGGTGGCAAGTGGCATCTTGGCAGCTGCACGCTTGACTTTTCTCAGCTCATGGGCAGTTATTTTGCGCCTTGGTTTTTCCACATGCTTCTTGCGACCCTGTTGACTATTTTGAATGAAACGCTTGATTGTTCGATGATCACGCTTCAGAAGCTTTGCAATTTTAAGAGTGCTGCATCCCTCTGCAAGATATCTCACTATTTTTTACTTTTCTGAGCCTGTCAAGTTCTTCTTTTGACCCATTTTGCCAAAGGAAAGGAAGTTGCCTAATAATTATGCACACCTGATATAGGGTGTTGATGTCATTAGACCACACCCCTTCTCATAACAGAGATGCACATCACCTAATATGCTTAATTGGTAGAAGGCTTTCGAGCCTATACAGCTTGGAGTAAGACAACATGCATAAAGAGGATGATGTGGTCAAAATACTCATTTGCCTAATAATTCTGCACTGCCTGTATATATATATATATATATATATATATATGAGTAGCAAAGGAGTGGGAAAGCGCTGTCATGAAACCATCAGTTGCGAGTTGCAATCCAATAAAACAAACAATTTGTATGTCATAAAACACAAAAAATATAAGTCACTTAAAGTCAATATTGATTTTCCGTGCAAGGTTGTATGAGTCTCGGTAGTAAATAATCGGCTAGATTACGTGTTTTGCGTTACGAGTAAAAAAAGCAGCATTAAGGCTCATAATGCTACTTTTTCACTACCGCTGCTATTACGAGTCTTGTAGGTATAGCTGTCCCGCACACTTTTTTGGCATTACCGCAAATCAACTTAAGCAATTTGCGTTTAGTCTTTTTTCAATGGGACTTCCATAGCGCCGGTATTACAAGCTTTTTTTTTTAGGCCAAAAAGTGAGCGGTACAGCCTATCCCGCAAGATTCGTAACGCATTCTAATGTCAGAAGTTATGAGTTTTACACTACAGAGCTGTAGCATAAAACGCATAAATAAAGTGCTAAAAGTACACTAAAACCCATAAACTACCTATTAACCCCTAAACCAAGGCCCTCCCACATTGCAAACACTAAAATAAAATTATTAACCCCTAATCTTCCACTCCCGACATCGCCGCCACTATAATAAACATATTAACCCCTAAACCGCTGCACTCCCGCTTCGCAAACACTAGTTAAATATTATTAACCCCTAATTTGCTGTCCCTAACATCGCTGCCACCTACCTACATTTATTAACGCCTAATCTGCCGCCCCCAATGTCGCCACCACTATACTATATTTATTAACCCCTAAACCTAAGTCTAACCCTAACCCTAACACCCCCTAACTTAAATATAATTAAAATAAATCTAAATAAAACCTACAATTAATAACTAAATTATTTCTATTTAAAACTAAATACTTACCTGTAAAATAAACCCTAAGCTAGCTACAATATAACTAATAGTTACATTGTATCTAGCTTAGGTTTTATTTTTATTTTACAGGCAAGTTTGTATTTATTTTAACTAGGTAGAATAGTTACTAAATAGTTATTATTACTAAAATAAATACAAATTTACCTGTAAAATAAAACCTAACCTAAGTTACACTAACACCTAACACTACACTACAATTAAATAAATTACCTAAATTAAATACAATTAACTAAATTAAATACAATTATCTAAATTACAAAAAACCCCCACTAAATTACACAAAATAAAAAACAAATTACAAGAGATTTAAACTAATTACACCTAATCTCATAGCCCTATCAAAATAAAAAAAACCAATAGGATTGAGCTTGCATTCTATTGGATGTTCCAATCAGCATCAGCCAATAGGATTTTTTCAACCTTAATTCCGATTGGCTGATAGAATTCTATAAGCCAATCGGAATCTAAGGGCCGCCATCTTGGATGATGTCACTTAAAGGAACCTTCATTCGTTGGGTAGTCGTCGGCAGAAGAGGATGCTCCGCGTCGGATGTCTTGAAGATGGACCCGATCCATGCCAGATGGATGAAGATAGAAGATGCCGTCTGGATGAAGACTTCTGCCCATATGAAGAACCACTTCTCCTGGCTTGGATGAAGACTTCTCCTGGCTTCATTGAGGACTTCTTTCCGCTTCGATGAGGACTTCTCCTGGCTTCGTTGAGGATGGATGTCGGCTCTTCAAAACTGTAAGTGGATCTTCAGGGGTTAGTGTTAGGTTTTTTTAAGGGTTTATTGGGTGGGTTTTATTTTTAGGTTAGGGCTTTGGGCTGCAATAGAGCTAAATGCCCTTTTAAGGGCAATGCCCATACAAATGCCCTTTTCAGGGCAATGGGGAGCTTAGTTTTTTTTAGTTAGGGTTTTATTTGGGGGGTTGGTTGTGTGGGTGGTGGGTTTTACTGTTGGGGGGTTGTTTGTATTTTTTTTACAGGTAAAAGAGCTGATTTCATTGGGGCAATTTAAGGGCTATTGGTAGTTTAGTTTAGGCTAGGGTATTTTTTTTATTTTGTGGGGGCTTTTTTATTTTGATAGGGCTATTAGATTAGGTGTAATTAGTTTAAATCTCTTGTAATTTGTTTTTTATTTTGTGTAATTTAGTGTTTTTATTTTTTTGGTAATTTAGATAATTGTATTTAATTTAGTTCATTGTATTTAATTTAGGTAATTTATTTAATTGTAGTGTAGTGTTAGGTGTTAGTGTAAATTAGGTTAGGTTTTATTTTGCAGGTAAATTTGTATTTATTTTAGCTAGGTAGTTATTAAATAGTTCAACCTAGTTAAAATAAATACAAACTTACCTGTAAAATAAAAATAAACCCTAAGCTAGATACAATGTAACTATTAGTTATATTGTAGCTAGCTTAGGGTTTATTTTACAGGTAAGTATTTAGTTTTAAATAGGAATAATTTAGTTATTAATTGTAGGTTTTATTTAGATTTATTTTAATTATATTTAAGTAAGGGGGTGTTAGGGTTAGACTTAGGTTTAGGGGTTAATAAATATAGTATAGTGGCGGCGACGTTGGGGGTGGCATATTAGGGGTTAATAAATGTAGGTAAGTGGCAGCAATGTTAGGGGCAGCAGATTAGGGGTTAATAATATTTAACTAGTGTTTACGATGCGGGAGTGCGGCGGTTTAGGGGTTAATATATTTATTATAGTGGTGGCAATGTCTGGAGCAGCAGATTAGGGGTTTATATGTATAATGTAGGTGTCGGCGATGTAGGGGGCGGCAGATTAGGGGTTAAAAAGTGTAAGATTAGGGGTGTTCAGATTCGGGGTTCATGTTAGGGTGTTAGGTGTAAACATAAAATGTGGTTCCCCATAGGAATCAATGTCGCTGCATTACCAGCTTTACGCTGCTTTTTTGCAGGTGTTAGGCTTTTTTTCAGCCGGCTCTCTTCTTATTGATGTCTATGGGGAAATCATGCACGAGCATGTAGAACCAGCTCACCGCTGACTTAAGCAGCACTGGTATTGGAGTGCGGTATGGAGCCCAATTTTGCTCTTCACTCACTTCTTGTCTTTTAACGCCGGGTTTATAAAAACCTGTAATACCAACACTGTAGGTACGTGAGCGGTGACAATAACGTGCAAGTTAGCACCGCACCCCTCATAACGCAAAACTCGTAATCTGGCCAATAGTTTTTTTCACAATAAATATGGCATCAAACAATGGATGAAAAGTGTTCCAGTATATGGAGTGCCTACTTACAGACTGCTACCTCAATCGATATGAGGTAAGTGAAGAGCAATCCAGGAAAGCCTTAACGTAGCACATATGATATCCACCGCCAGATCTGTGTAGTTTCGCAACAGTGCCTTCAGTGCTTCCTGTAATACGGTATGGCTAAATAAACTTCCTTCCAGTCGATAGGGGCATATATAATAAGACAAAAACAGAAATATAGTGCAATGCTGTCATTGCTGACAGTTTCAACCCCACACAGTGCCCAAACAATGTTATGCTCACTTTCAATACCCTCAATATAATATTAGGTAATTACAGGCAAAAGTGGATTAGAATCCTGGTAATCGATCTATCCCTCTGTGTGCACCAGGAGGGGTTTGTTACTCTGATTTGCTGCCTGTTGAAGCCTTCATTAAAAGTTCAATTTCGTTGCCATATGCATTAATGGTACAATAAATACATAAAATACAAAATATTCAATATTCTATAAACGCAATAAAAGAATGTGTCAAGGATCACTTATACAAAGTGTCCGTATCACCTATATATATATAAGATCAGTTATTTGTAGAGTGCCAACAGGTTCCGCAGTGCTAAATATTTATAATGTATATGTGTGTGTATCTATATGTTACTGTGTAACCGTTATTGCATAGATAAAGTATTGGTAATATGACTGAAGCCATTAGGACCTGTTTGGAACTGGAACTAAGACATAAGTAAGAATTTATCTATGTATTTATACATTTAAACAGATTTTTTGTACTGAATATTCCCAGGCCCTACAATAATATTTGAAATGTAACCTCTATATAGACAGCCATGGAGAATTAGACATTATGAATAAAAAATATAGGTACCATAGTATCCTAGGAATAGAAACACATTGGATGCCTGTTTGTAAGGATGAGGCTAACACCTAAGAGCAGAATAAAAATAAAAATAAGAATAAAAATAATACAAGTTAATACACTGTGGAAGTTTGATATATGTACACATTGTGAGATTTAGTGTGAATTATTATTATTACTTTTTAATGTTTACCCCACATGTCACAGGAATAGGGAATGGATAGGGTTAACTTATAGTAACTTAAACGTTTAGAGTGTAACGTGTTCATTATTTGACAATTAAGGAATAACCAATCAGAAATGGTCTGTTGCTTTTAGATTTGTAAACTTTTACTGTGACAAGTAGCAGCTTATGAGTACGGCTTTTGAGCCGAAACATGTCAGTTGCTACTTGCTGACCTATTTTTGTACATATACCATGTCTGTGCCTTGATGTGGATTTTAAAACGCCAAGGTGAAAATAAAGTACGACTTTTTAAACTATATCTCGTAGCCGGTGCTCCTTTAACTGTTCTATTGTTTAAAGGGACACTGAACCCAAATTTTTTTGTTTCGTGATTCAGATAGAGCATGACATTTTAAGCAACTTTCTAATTTACTCCTATTATCAAATTTTCTTTATTCTCTTGGTATCTTTATTTGAAATGCAAGAATGAAAGTTTAGATGCCGGCCCATTTTTGGTGAACAACCTGGGTTGTCCTTGCTGAATGGTGTTTAAATTTATCCACCAATAAGAATGTACTGTCCAGAGTACTGAACCCAAATAAAAGCTTAGATCCCTTATTTTTCAAATAAAGATAGCAAGAGAACGAAGACAAATTGATAATAGGAGTAAATTAGAAAGTTGCTTAAAATTGCATGCTCTATCTGAATCACAAAAGAAAAATATTGCGTTCAGTGTCCCTTTAAGCAAAATATGGCCATATTGTGTGACTAAGATCCCAATTTTAAAATACGAGCTTAGGTGATTTTTTGCAATATTTAAAATGTTTTGATGATATAGAAGTGGATGTGCGGCAATATTCTATTTTGTATAATTATTTGGTTGGTTGCTTGCACCCCTAAGAAGTAATATTAATGAAATAATTTTGTAATTTTGTATTTGTATTTAAAGGAAGACTAACCATCTTCATGGTTTCTATCACCCCACCCAGTTGCTCAGGTACTCTCATTATAGTGCATTGGAAGTGTGTATAAAGCCAGAGAGGCTCATTCTTAGATGCATAGTTAAAGCAGGAATGTCACAGCCCAGAAAAGCATCACATTGCAGTGTTAGGACCAGTCAACATTGGGACACCTTGTAAGTTGGTGACTGGCTTAACCCTTTGAGTGCTAATGACGGCTCTGAGCCGTCACAGAGTTTCTCACTCTGGTGCTAATGACGGCTCAGAGCCGTCATGAGCACTCTCCCACCTTGAGGGAGATCTGGGGGCTCCTAACAAGTCCTACCCTGGTGATCGTGTCTGTAGAGTGACAGGCATCGCCGGGGCTTCACGTGATGCGTGGTGATGTCACGCGCAATGATGTGATGATGTCACCGCACAACTTTATTTCTACTTAACAATGTTAAGTATAGGAGGAGGGGGCATGTTGCTTAGAAGCCTGTTTCTCAGGCATCTAAGCAGCTACAGACCCTCAAGACCCACTGTTGCAAAGGTAATCGCCTAACCTTTCCAACAGTGTAAGTCTTGGGGTCTGTAAAAAAAGTTGCATTTAAAAAAAAAAAAAAAAAAAAACTTAGAAAATATTAGCATCCAGGTGGGAAAGTTATGCTAAGGGACACTGAACACACATTTTTTCTTTTGTGATTCAGATAGAGCATGCAATTTTAAGCAACTTTCTAATTTACTCCTATTATCAAATTTTCTTTATTCTCTTGGTATCTTTATTTGAAATGCAAAAATGTAAGTTTAAATGCCGGCCCATTTTTGGTGAACAACCTGGGTTGTCCTTGTTGATTGGTGGTTAAATTCATCCACCAATAAAAAAAGTGCTGGCCAGAGTTCTGAAAAAAAAAAGCTTAGATGCCTTCTTTTTCAAATAAAGATAGCAAGAGAACGAAGAAAATTTGATAATAGGAGTAAATTAGAACGTTGCTTAAAATTGCATGCTCTATCTGAATCATGAAATAAATTGGGTTCAGTGTCCCTTTAAGCAAAATATGGCCATACTAGTCCTAAAGCCCGTTCACACGGGCCATTTTTTGCAGTACAGCGGTCCAACCTCTTGCGCTCTCTCCCTCCCCCTCTCTTTTGCTCTCTCTCCCCCCTCTCTTTTGAGCTCTCTCTCTCCCCCCTCTCTTTTGCGCTCTCTCTCTCCCTCTCTCTTTTGCGTTCTCTCTCCCCCTCTCTTTTGAGCTCTCTCCCCATCTCTTTTGAGCTTTCTCTCTCCCCACTCTCTTTTGAGCTCTCTCCCCATCTCTTTTGAGCTCTCTCTCTCCCACCTCTCTTTTGTGCTCTCTCTCACCCCCTCTCTTTTGCGCTCTCTCTCTCCCCCCTCTCTTTTGAGCTCTCTCCCCATCTCTTTTGAGCTCTCTCTCTCCCCCTCTCTTTTGCGCTCTCTCTCTCTCCCTCTCTCTTTTGCGTTCTCTCTCCCCCTCTCTTTTGAGCTCTCTCCCTATCTCTTTTGAGCTTTCTCTCTCCCCCCTCTCTTTTGAGCTCTCTCCCCATCTCTTTTGAGCTCTCTCTCTCCCACCTCTCTTTTGCGCTCTCTCTCTCCCCCCTCTCTTTTGCGCTCTCTCTCTCCCCCCTCTCTTTTGAGCTCTCTCCCCATCTCTTTTGAGCTCTCTCTCTCCCCCCTCTCTTTTGCACGCTCTCTCTCCCCCCTCGCTTATGCGCTCTATCTCTCCCCCTCTCTTTTTAGCTCTCTCTCTCCCCCCCTCTCTTTTGCGCTCTCTCTCTCTCCCTCTCTCTTTTGTGTTCTCTCTCCCCCCTCTCTTTTGAGCTCTCTCCCAATCTCTTTTGAGCTTTCTCTCCCCCCTCTCTTTTGAGCTCTCTCCCCATCTCTTTTGAGCTTTCTCTCTCCCCCCTCTCTTTTGCGCTCTCTCTCTCCCCCTCTCTTTTGCGCTCTCTCTCTCCCCCCTCTCTTTTTGCGCTCTCTCTCTCCCCCTCTCTTTTGCTCTCTCTCCCCCTCTCTTTTGCGCTCTCTCTCTCCCCCTCTCTTTTGCGCTCTCTTTCTCCCCCTCTCTTTTGCGCTCTCTCTCCCCCTCTCTTTTGCGCTCTCTCTCTCCTACCTCTCTTTTGCGCTCTCTCTCTCCCCCTCTCTTTTGCACTCTCTCTCCCCCTCTCTTTTGCGCTCTCTCTCCCCCTCTCTTTTGCGCTCTCTCTCCCCCATCTCTTTTGCGCTCTCTCCCCACCTCTCTCTCCCCTCTCTTTTGCACTCTCTCTCCCCCCTCTCTTTTGTGCTCTCTCTCCCCTCTCTTTTGCGCTCTCTCTCCCACCCTTTCTTTTGCGCTCTCTCTCCCCTCTCTTTTGCGCTCTCTCTCCCCCCTCTCTTTTGCGCTCTCCCCCCCCTCTCTTTTGCGCTCTCTCCCCCTCTCTTTTGCTGTCTCTCTCCCCCTCTCTCTTTTGCTGTCTCTATCCCCCCTCTCTTTTGCTGTCTCTATCCCCCCTCTCTTTTGCTGTCTCTCTCCCCCCTCTCTTTTGCTGCCTCTCTCCCCTTCTCTCTTTTGCTGTCTCTCTCCCCTTCTCTCTTTTGCTGTCTCTCTCCCCCATCTCTTTTGCTGTGTCTCTCCCCCCTGTCTTTTGCTGTCTCTCTCCCCCGCTCTATCTATCTCCCCCCTCTCTATCTCTCTCCCCTCTCTCTATCTCTCTCCCATCTTCCATCTATCGCGTGCCCGCGCCCGGCCACACCCCCTTTATGCCCGGCCACGCCCCTTTCACAGCCCTTCACACCCGGACACGCCCCGGACACGCCCGACCACGCCCACTTCTGTCACGGCGGCAGATCTTCAGCTAGGGACTCAAAGGCCAGGTGTGTTTGTCCTTGTGCTGTCTCTACTACGCATGACAGCTTCGGACAAACACACTTGGCCTTTTATTATATAGGATTGTGTGACTAAGATCCCAATTTTAAAATACAAGCTTAGGTGATTTTTTGCAATATTTAAAATGTTTTGATAATATAGAAGTGGATGTGCGGCAATATTCTATTTTGTTTATTTTTTTGGTTGGTTAGTTGCACCCCTAAGAAGTAATATTAACCCCTTGAGTGCTAACGACAGCTCTGAGCCGTCGCAGAGTTTCCCACTCAGGTGCTAACGACGGCTCAGAGCCGTCACTAGCACTCTCCCACCTTGAGGGCAATCTGGGGGTTCCCACCCGCTCCTACCCCAGCGATCGGGCCTTTATAGTGACAGGCATCACCGGGGCTTCATGTTATGCGCAGTGACGTTACACACAATGACGTGATGACGTCACCGCGCAACTTTATTTAAACTTAACAATGTTAAGTATAGAAAAAGGGGGCATGCTGCCTAGAAGCCTGTATCTCAGGCATCTAAGCAGCTACAGACCCACAAGACCCACTGTTGGAAAGGTAATCGCCTAACCTTTCCAACAGTGTAAGTCTTGGGGATCTGGAAAAAAGAAAAAAAAGTTAAAAAAAGAAAAAACCTTTGAACAGCTTAGCACTCAGATGGGAAAGTGCTTAGGGTGTGCAGAAACATTTGTATTTGTGTGTGTATAGATATATATATATATATTATATTGCAGGTTTGGTTCCAGACCACCGCAATAAAGTGAATATAGCAATAAAGTGAGTCATATATATATATATATATATGTGTGTGTGTGTATACACATACATACATATATACATATACACAAATTTAAAATAGAAAAAAGGAGGAAATTGGAATGTATACTAAAGCTTGGAATACCATGTAGAACTTTGTGCTCTCCAGGTACCGCTGTCAGAATATTTTACTAAATTTGTTTATAGCAATTAGCGTGGCCTCAGACCCCAATCCAAAGACCACGACAGTCCCATCCCCTCACACCTTTGTGGAGCTTACAATAATGGTGCGTTGTGTAATGTTACGAGTGTATGGTAATGCTAAATAATTATAATCATTGCTAAATAATGCTGTCCTGTATAATAATATGGCAGGCATGCATGGCAACGCTGTACAATATAAAAAGCGTCAAAGAGTATATTGTATTATAATATATTATTACATTTTGTTGGTGGAGAATGTTTAATTTCAGAATTTCAGTGCTTTTTAATATTTGATTGGGAGCTTAAAATCATGTAATACTGTATGTTTTTATTTAACCATTGAATTCACTAGTTTTTTATTGTTAAAATATATGTATGTGTGCATGACTGTGTAATGTGAATCTGTAGTGTGCTTGTGTAGAATGTGTATAATAAAAACTATAAAAGGATAAAAGTTTTCCTGTATTTCTTTCATGTCAGTGAATGTGATTTTTCTATCTTTATCTACAGCTATGACAATGTTCTTTGTTCAACCAATTACTCACTTCTGAATAGATTGTTTACTGCAGAAACTTACGGCTAGATTACGAGTTTTGCGTTAGAGGCTATCCGGTGCTAACAAGCAGTTTATGCTCACCGCACACTTACAGACAACGCTGGTATTACAAGTTTTTACAAACCCGTCGTTAAAAGACAAGAAGTGAGCGCTGAGCAAAATTTTGCTCATTACCGCACTCCAATACCAGCGCTGCTTAAGTCAGCGGTGAGCTGGTGTAACGTGCTTGTGCACGATTTCCCCATAGGAATCAACGGGGAGAGCCGGCTGAAAAAAAGTCTAACATCTGCAAAAAAGCAGCGTTTAGCTCCTAACGCAGCCCCATTGATTCCTATGGGGAAATAAAATTTATGTATACACCTAACACCCTAACATGAACCCTGAGTCTAAACAATCCTAATCTTACACTTATTAACCCCTAATCTGCCGCCCCCAACATCGCCGACACCTGCATTATATTATTAACCCTTAATCTGCAGCTCCGGACACCGCCGCCACATACATTATACTTATGAACCCCTAATCTGCTGCCCCCAACATCGCAGACACCTACATTATATTTATTAACCCCTGTCATGGATACTGGGCTGCAGGGGCTGAACCCTTGCCCCCCCTATAGACTTCACCCCAGCTGTTTCTCAGTGGTTTTGGGCTCCTCAGAGCAACCACAATCTCTGGAAGTTTTGTTTGGTGTATGACCAGGAAAACCTCCTAGGCTGGCCGAGCTTCTGCAACTCATGGTCGGCTGCCTCACAACGGACACCCGCCTAACTCCTCTCAGGCTGGCCGGGCTCCTGGAACTCCTGGTCGGCCACAGGACACCAGGATACCCGCTAACTTTACCCCTGGTTGCTCCAGTAGCCCTTTGCCCCAGAGCTCCGCTCTTTTGGGGATTGGTAGCCCCTAGGGATGACAAGAGCTGTGGCAATTATCAGAGGGGAACGCCTTTGGGAACTGGGGGTTTTGGACACCCCTAACCCCATAACTTCAACGGACTGTAAATGCGGTCCCCAATAATGAATCATGCTGATTTTTGGACTGTGGCATCTGGGGACCGAGAGCTTTAAAATGACACCCTGGAAGTGCCACCGCTCACCCGAAACCGCCACCCCTAAGTATTGGGATTATGTGAGACTGTGGCTCCTATGGAGGTGACGGGCTGTCTGGAGGGGCGGGAATGGCGGGAAAATTGTGGGATTGTCCTTTGTGTTATCAAGATGAGATGTGTGTATAAAAGGAGTGTATGTTCTCAATAAAATCAGTTCTTCTTCACCTGAAGGCTAGTCTGTCTATTTATTTGGGTGAGCTCCAGCTAAAATCACTTTCCTGGGCTACATAGAAATCACTTTCCTGGGCTACATAGCCACTTGTTCCAGGCAGAGGAAGGACCCGGTCGACGGCGCTACCCAGTCGGGGTAGCGGGGAAGTCCGTCACAACCCCTAATCTGCCGCCCCCAAATGTCGACCCAACCTACCTACACTTATTAACCCCTAATCTGCCGCCCCCAACGTCACCGCCACTATAATAAACATATTAACCCCTAAGTCTAACCCTAACACTCCCTAACTTAAATATAATTTAAATAAATCTAAATAAAATTACTATAATTAACTAAATTATTCCTATTTAAAACTAAATACTTATCTATAAAATAAACCCTAAGATAGCTACAATATAACTAATAATTACATTGTATCTAGTTTAGGGTCTATTTTTATTTTACAGGCAAGTTTGTATTTATTTTAACTAGGTAGAATAGTTACTTAATAGCTATTAACTATTTAATAAACTTCCTAGCTAAAATAAATTCAAAAGCACCTGTAAAATAAAACCTAACCTACGTTACAATAACACCTAACACTACACTATAATTAAATTAATTCCCTAAATTAAATACAATTAAATACAATTAAATACAATTAGCTAAAGTACAAAACCCCCACTAAATTACAGAAAATAATAAACAAATTACAAGATTTTTAAACTAATTACACCTAATCTAATCCTCCTAACAAAATAAAAAAGCCCCCTAAAATAAAAAAAGTCATACCCTACACTAAATTACAAATAGCCCTTAAAAGGGCCTTTTGCGGGGCATTGCCCCAAAGTAATCAGCTCTTTTACCTGTAAAAAAATTACAAATCCCCCCCAACATTAAAACCCACCACCCACACAACCAACCCTACTCTAACACCCACCCAATACCCCCTTAAAAAAAACCTAACACTAACCCCTTGAAGATCACCTTACCGGGAGAAGTCTTCATCCAACCGGGCAGAAGTCCCCAACGAATCTGGCAGAAGTGGTCCTCCAGACGGGCAGAAGTCTTCATCCAGACAGCATCTTCTATCTTCATCCATCTGGCGCTGAGCAGGTCCATCTTCAAAACATCCAACGCGGAGTATCCTCTTCTTTCCACGGCGACGGAAGAATGAAGGTTCCTTTAAGTGACGCCATCCAAGATGGCGTCCCTTAGATTCCGATTGGCTGATAAAATTCTATCAGCCAATCGGAATGAAGGTAGGAAAAATCCTATTGGCTGATGCAATCAGCCAATAGGATTGAACTTCAATCCTATTGGCTGATCCAATTAGCCAATAGGATTGAGCTGGCATTCTATTGGCTGTTCCAATCAGCCAATAGAATGCCCGCCCAATCCTATTGGCTGATTGCATCAGCCAATAGGATTTTTTCTACCTTAATTCCGATTGACTTAAAGGTACCTTCATTCTTCAGTCGCCGTGGAAAGAAGAGGATGCTCCGCGTTGGATGTCTTGAAGATGGACCCGCTCCACGCCGGATGGATGAAGATAGAAGATGCCGTCTGGATGAAGACTTCTACCCGTCTGGAGGACCACTTCTGCCAGATTCGTTGGGGACTTCGGCCCGGTTGGATGAAGACTTCTCCCGGTAAGGTGATCTTCAAGGGGTTAGTGTTAGGTTTTTTTAAGGGGGTATTGGGTGGGTGTTAGAGTAGGGTTGGTTGTGTGGGTGGTGGGTTTTAATGTTGGGGGGGATTTGTAATTTTTTTACAGGTAAAAGAGCTGATTACTTTGGGGCAATGCCCCGCAAAAGGCCCTTTTAAGGACTTCGCCCGGCTTGGATGAAGACTTCTCCCAGCTTCGTTGAGGACTTCAGCCCGGTTGGATGAAGACTTCTCCCGGTAAGGTGATCTTCAAGGGGTTAGTGTTAGTTTTTTTTTTTAAAGGGGGTATTAGGTTTTAGAGTAGGGTTGGGTGTGTGGGTGGGGGGTTTTACTGGTGGGGGGTTGTTTGTACTTTTTTTACAGGTAAAAGAGCTGATTACTTTGGGGCAATGCCCCGCAAAAGGCCCTTTTAAGGGCTATTTGTAATTTAGTGTAGGGTAGGGCTTTTTTATTTTGGGGGGGCTTTTTTATTTTGTTAGGGGGATTAGATTAGTTTAAAAATCTTGTAATTTGTTTATTATTTTCTGTAATTTAGTGTTTGTTTGTTTTTGTTTTTTAGCTCATTTTATTTAATTGTGTTTAATTGTATATAATTTATGGAATTAATATAATTATAGTGTAGTGTTAGGTGTTAGTGTAACTTAGGTTAGGTTTTATTTTACAGGTAAATTTGTCTTTATTTTAGCTAGGTAGTTTATTAAATAGTTAATAACTATTTAATAACTATTCTACCTAGTTAAAATAAATACAAACTTGCCTGTAAAATAAAAATAAACCCTAAGCTAGGTACAATGTAACTATTAGTTATATTGTAGCTAGCTTAGGTTTTATTTTACAGGAAAGTATTTAGTTTTAAATAGGAATAATTTAGTTAATTATAGTAATTTTATTTAGATTTATTTAAATTATATTTGTTAAAGGGGGATTAGGGTTAGGGTTAGACTTAGATTTAGGGGTTAATAACTTTAGAATAGTGGCAGCGACATTGGGGGTTGCAGATTAGGGGTTAATAAATGTAGGTAGGTGTCGGCTATGTTAGGGATGGCAGATTAGGGGTTAATAATATTTAACTAATGTTTGCGAGGCGGGAGTGCGGCGGTTTAGGGGTTAATACATTTATTATAGTGGCGGCAATATCCGGTTCGGCAGATTAGGGGTTAACATTTTTATTTTACTGTTTGTGATGTGAGAGGGCCTCGGTTTAGGGGTTAATAGGTAGTTTATGGGTGTTAGTGTACTTTTTAGCACTTTAGTTAAGAGTTTTATGCTACGGCGTTGCAGCGTAAAACTCTTAACTACTGACTTTAAAATGCGGTACCAGTCTTGACAGGAGAGGGTGTACTGCTCACTTTTTGTCAGACTCGTAATACCGGCGCTATGCAAGTCCATTGAAAAAAGAGGATACGCATTTTACGTAAGTGGATTTGCGGTATTTCCAAGTCTTGCCAAAAAAGTGAGCGGTACACCTGTACCTTCAAGACTCGTAATACCAGCAGGTGTTAAAAAGCAGCGTTGGGACCGGCCAACGCTGCTTTTTAAGCCTAACGCAAAACTCGTAATCTAGGTGCATATTCTGATAGAAAAAAAAATCATACAAGCATGAAAATGTATTATAATCTTTAAGATTTGTTATTGGTGCACAGAAACACTGGCTGGTACACATTTATATTTTTCTTTAGCTGGAAAAAGACGTAGGGGCCGATTTTTCAAGTGTCTGGCGAACATGACCCGCTGTAGGAATGGGCAAATTTGTTTATACTCGAGTTCGAATGTTAGAACGAATGTTATTGTAGAAATTTGATTTACATAATAGAATGTTGATAAGAACGAATATTCTTAAAAATTCTATTTTTGAATGTTATTTACAGTTTTCAAATGTGACATTCAAATTTGAATTTATTAAACACAGTTGTAGAGTAAAAATACCATTTTGAATTTGAATGTCATATTCAAATTCGAATATTATATTTAAAAACAGTATTAGACTAGAAATACTATTTAGAATTTGAATGTGACATTCGAATTCGAATATTACATTTAAAATACAGTATTAGACTAGAAATACTATTTCAAATTTGAATGTGACATTCGAATTCAAATGTAGTATTCAAATTTGAATATTTTGTTAAACGCAGTTGTAGACTAGAAGTACTATTTCGAATTTGAATGTCACATTCTAATTCGAATGTCACATTCAATTCGAATATTACATTTCGAAATTGAATGAATACATTGCTAAACATTCTATAGTTCAAACAAATATTTTCAAATTTTATTGAAAAATTCAAAAACGAAAATTCGAAAATAGAATGTTAGAATGTTATATTAACATTCGAAATTCGATTCGAATGAACGAATGTATCAAAATTCGTTTTAAATTTCGAGTTTTTAGAAACATTTGCCCATCCCTAATCCGCCAGACATTGATAAATGCCGACAGCATACGCTGTCAGCATTTATCATTGCACAAGCAGTTCTGGTGAACTGCTTGTGCAATGCCGCCCCCTGTAGATTTGCGGCCAATCAGCTGCTAGCAGGGGGTCTCAATAAACCCGATCGTAGTTGATCGGGCGGATTGCTGTCGGCCGCCTCAGAGGAGGCGTATGAGTTAAGGAGCAGTGGTCTTAACACTGCTGCTTCTTAACTCCTGTTTCCGGCAAGCCTGAAGGCTTGCAGGGAAACAGGGATATACAGTCCCATTAAATCAGACCCTTAGTTTCTTTGCTTATCTCTCAGTGTTATAGAACAGCTTCATGGATATCCTAGTTACCTCAGTTTCCCCTCACATACAGAGTTCGACTCCTATACACATCATGTGATCACTGCTCCACCCCTCTCTATCCCTAAGATAGTGCCAGATTACGAGTGGACCGCTATAGTTTGCTTGCAAGCGATATCGGGTTTTCACATTAGTTTGAGCGCAAGTTAAATTGCTCTCATATCAAAAGTTGAAAGTTAAAAGCGAACTTGTGAGCAGAATCGCGATATATGCTAGAATGATTACCGTGATCTTAGATCTCTGGTTAACTGTGTAAAATATATTACAAAGTACAGTTACACTAATAATAACACTATCTAATAAAAATTATTAAAAACAAAATATTGCACAAAAAAGTTATAAAGGCTCAAAGATATGAGATTAGTAAAATAGAAAAAATCGCTTTCAAAGCTAAAGTGTTGTCCTATACAAAACTCTAAGGCCTAGATTTAGAGTTTGGCGGTAGCCGTGAAAACCAGCGTTAGAGGCTCCTAACGCTGGTTTCAGGCTACCGCCGGTATTTGGAGTCAGTCAGGAAAGGGTCTAACGCTCACTTTTCAGCCGCGACTTTTCCATACCGCAGATCCCCTTACGTCAATTGCGTATCCTATCTTTTCAATGGGATCTTTCTAACTCCGGTATTTAGAGTCGTGGCTGAAGTGAGCGTTAGAAATCTAACGACAAAACTCCAGCCACAGAAAAAAGTCAGTAGTTAAGAGCTTTCTGGGCTAACGCCGGTTCATAAAGCTCTTAACTACTGTACTCTAAAGTACACTAACAACCATAAACTACCTATGTACCCCTAAACCGAGGTCCCCCCCACATCGCCGCCACTCAATTACATTTTTTTAACCCCTAATCTGCCGACCGCCACCTACGTTATACTTATGTACCCCTATTCTGCTGCCCCTAACACCGCCGACCCCTTTATTATATTTATTAACCCCTAATCTGCCCCCCTCAATGTCGCCTCCACCTGCCTACACTTATTAACCCCTAATCTGCCGAGCGGATCTCACCGCTACTATAATAAAGTTATTAACCCCTAATCCGCCTCACTCCCGCCTCAAAAACCCTATAATAAATAGTATTAACCCCTAATCTGCCCTCCCTAACATCACCGACACCTAACTTCAATTATTAACCCCTAATCTGCCGACCTAATCTCGCCGCTACTGTAATAAATGGATTAACCCCTAAAGCTAAGTCTAACCCTAACACTAACACCCCCCCTAAGTTAAATATAATTTAAATCTAACGAAATAAATTAACTCTTATTAAATAAATTATTCCTATTTAAAGCTAAATACTTACCTGTAAAATAAACCCTAATATAGCTACAATATAAATTATAATTATATTATAGCTATTTTTGGATTTATATTTATTTTACAGGCAACTTTGTATTTATTTTAACCAGGTACAATAGCTATTAAATAGTTAAGAACTATTTAATAGCTAAAGTAGTTAAAATAATTACAAAATTACCTGTAAAATAAATCCTAACCTAAGTTACAATTAAACCTAACACTACACTATCAATAAATAAATTAAATAAAATACCTACAATTACCTACAATTAAACCTAACACTACACTATCAATAAATAAATTAAATACAATTCCTACAAATAAATACAAGTACAAAAAATAAAAAAGAACTAAGTTACAAAAAATAAAAAAATATTTACAAACATTAGAAAAAAATTACAACAATTTTAAACTAATTACACCTACTCTAAGCCCCCTAATAAAATAACAAAGACCCCCAAAATAAAAAAATGCCCTACCCTATTCTAAATTACAAAAGTTCAAAGCTCTTTTACCTTACCAGCCCTGAACAGGGCCCTTTGCGGGGCATGCCCCAAGAAGTTCAGCTCTTTTGCCTGTAAAAAAAAACATACAATACCCCCCCCAACATTACAACCCACCACCCACATACCCTTAATCTAACCCAAACCCCCCTTAAATAAACCTAACACTAAGCCCCTGAAGATCTTCCTACCTTGTCTTCACCATGCCAGGTATCACCGATTGTTCCAGGCTCCGAAATCTTCATCCAAGCCCAAGCGGGGGCTAGACATCCATCATCCGACGGCTGAAGAAGTCCAGAAGAGGGTCCAAAGGCTTCATACTATCCGGGAAGAAGAGTAGATCCGGACCGGCAACCATCTTCTTCCAAGCGGCATCTTCTATCTTCATCCGATGAGGACCGGCTCCATCTTGAAGACCTCCATCGCGGATCCATCCTTCTTCTCCGATGAATTCCCGACGAATGACGGTTCCTTTAAGGGACGTCATCCAAGATGGCGTCCCTCAAATTCCGATTGGCTGATAGGATTCTATCAGCCAATCGGAATTAAGGTAGGAAAATTCTGATTGGCTGATGGAATCAGCCAATCAGAATCAAGTTCAATCCGATTGGCTGATTCAATCAGCCAATCAGATTGAGCTTGCATTCTATTGGCTGATCGAAACAGCCAATAGAATGCAAGCTCAATCTGATTGGTTGATCGGATCAGCCAATCGGATTGAACTTGATTCTGATTGGCTGATTCCATCAGCCAATCAGAATTTTCCTACCTTAATTCCGATTGGCTGATGACGTCCCTTAAAGGAACCGTCATTCATCGGGAAGTCGTCGGAGAAGAAGGATGGATCCGCGATGGAGGTCTTCAAGATGGAGCCGGTCCTCATCGGATGAAGATTGAAGATGCCGCTTGGAAGAAGATGGTTGCCGGTCCAGATGTACTCTTCTTCCCGGATAGGATGAAGACTTTGGACCCTCTTCTGGACTTCTTCAGCCGTCGGATGATGGATGTCTAGCCCCCGCTTGGGCTTGGATGAAGATTTCGGAGCCTGGAACGATCGGTGATACCTGGCATGGTGAAGACAAGGTAGGAAGATCTTCAGTGTTAGGTTTAATTGTAGATAATTGTAGGTATTTTATTTAATTTATTTATTGATAGTGTAGTGTTAGGTTTAATTGTAACTTAGGTTAGGATTTATTTTACAGGTAATTTTGTAATTATTTTAACTATTTTAGCTATTAAATAGTTCTTAACTATTTAATAGCTATTGTACCTGGTTAAAATAAATACAAAGTTACCTGTAAAATAAATATTAATCCTAAAATAGCTATAATATAATTATAATTTATATTGTAGCTATATTAGGGTTTATTTTACAGGTAAGTATTTAGCTTTAAATAGGATTAATTTATTTAATAAGAGTTAATTTATTTCGTTAGATTTAAATTATATTTAATTTAGGGGGGTGTTAGTGTTAGGGTTAGACTTAGCTTTAGGGGTTAATACATTTATTAGAATAGCGGTGAGCTCCAGTCGGCAGATTAGGGGTTAATGTTTGAAGTTAGGTGTCGGCGATGTTAGGGAGGGCAGATTAGGGGTTAATACTATTTATTATAGGGTTATTGAGGCGGGAGTGAGGCGGATTAGGGGTTAATACATTTATTATAGTAGCGCTCAGGTCCGGTCAGTAGATTAGGGGTTAATAAGTGTAGTTAGGTGGAGGCGACGTTGTGGGCGGCAGATTAGGGGTTAATAAATATAATATAGGGGTCGGCGATGTTAGGGCAGCAGATTAGAGGTACATAGGGATAATGTAGGTGGCGGGGATGTACGGAGCGGCAGATTAGGGGTTAAAAATAATATGCAGGGGTCAGCGATAGCGGGGGCGGCAGATTAGGGGTTAATAAGTGTAAGGTTAGGGGTGTTTAGACTCGGGGTACATGTTAGAGTGTTAGGTGCAGATGTAGGAAGTGTTTCCCCATAAGAAACAATGGGGCTGCGTTAGGAGCTGAACGCTGCTTTTTTGCAGGTGTTAGGGTTTTTTTCAGCTCAAACAGCCCCATTGTTTCCTATGGGGATATCATGCACGAGCACGTTTTTTAAGCTGGCCGCGTCCGTAAGCAACTCTGGTATCGAGAGTTGCAGTGGCGTTAAATATGCCTGTACGCTCCCTTTTTGGAGCCTAACGCAGCCATTCTGTGAACTCTCAATACCAGAGTTATTTAAAAGGTGCGGCCAGAAAAAAGCCAGCGTTAGCTACGCGGGTCGTTACCGACAAAACTCTAAATCTAGCCGTAAAATTGTAAATTCAAAACATATTTAATATAACAAATGTAATTACATACAATAAAATACAATATATGCACATATATGAATTTAAACTAAGATAGTTGTTGCACTTTGTACAATGAAAGTGCCTTGTAAGGAAGTCCAGAAAATATAAAAAACAAAAAGAAAAATCAAAAAGAATAAAAAAATTAGTTGTGTCCATAAATTACTGATGAAAAAGATGTGTCAGTGGGTAAATCACCCAAAATATATCCCCAAAAAAGTATGTATATAAAAACAATATCTTTATTTAAGATGTGTAAAAAATATAGTTCTTATCTATGTCCAAAAATTAGATATAAAAAAGGATTAACCTATAAAAAAGAAAAGAAAAACATAGTATCAGTGATAAAGTGTCCCTGTGCTCAATAAATAAGGCTTACAGGACCCCTTAAGGATCAAAAGCATATGGAACCTGAGCTGTAAAAAACTTGACTAAGCATTTCAGCCTTAAATAAGCCCTTCTCAAGACTATTACTAGCTCACTTATGTATTATTTAAATAGAGAAAAGTGCCCAATAAAAAACAAGAGCGCTGTATGGTGCCAAAAGAGATTCCCACCATGAAAAGAAGCGTTAGGGTTATATGGTTCTGGACTATGAAATTACGTCACTTCATATTGTCAAATTTCTGGTATCGCGTCTGCACTCCTCAAGGCTTATTGGGAATTGTATTACACCTAATATATGCGGCCTAGTTAGACAATGAGGATCATTCATATATTCATCAATACTATCACTAAAATGGACATGGAAAATGTGATAATATAACGTTCACACACATATAGCAAAAACATTTGACAAATTACATATACAGTATGTGTGTATATGTAATGGATAAATTAAAAAGGCTCAGGTGCCCTACAACCAGGAAAATATTTCAAACATTGTGAATCTTAGACAAATACTTATTCACAAGGTAAAAAATATCAAAACCATGCTGCAGTTATAAATATTAAAACTAGAACTGTTGCAAATATAATGATCAAAATAGACATTATAAAATTATACTTAGAACATTATAAATCTTAAACTAATACTAATTAGCAACCATAATTGCAAAAAAGGCAGGCAAAGGGCTTTAACATAGAGATACTTACATATATACATATATATATATACATGTGTATTGATGAATTTAAATGTGTATATACGTTTTTACAGACATATGTACATATATAAAACACAATAAATACATATGTATACATATATAGACATATATGGAAATGCATTCTAGCCCTGTGCTGTCAAGTAGATGAAAACATGTAGAAGCATATTAATGCAATATTCATATTTAATGAATGTTTTAACTATGTATTTACTGTAAATATTTCACATTATAATGTTGTGCACATAGGGAAATATGTTCTAAGTATTGATAAATAGATATTCATATATAAAAGAACAAAAAAAACAATATATAAACTTGTTTAAATCACAATATAAGAAATAATAAAATACACAAACAAATGTGATGGTGCACGAAAAAAGATAAAAGTCCCAGATTATCACAGTGGTAATGCTCAGCAGGTGAACCTCAGGGAAAAAAAGAAGAAACACAAAGAGGCGTATTTATAAATTTCTAGATTGAGCTTGAGGGCCCGTGTTTCTGGCGAGCCTGCAGGCTCACCAGAAACAGCAATTATGAAGCAGCGGTCTAAGCAGGCGGACACACATCGCCGAAAATCAACCCGATTGAGTACGATCGGGTTGATTGACACCTCCCTGCTGGCGGCCGATTGTCTGCAAATCTGCAGGGGGTGGTGTTGTACCAGCAGCTCTTGTGAGCTGCTGGTGCAATGTTGAATATGGAGAGCGTATTGCTCTCCGCATCCAGCAAGGTCTGGCAGACCTGATCCTCACTGTCGGATCAGGTCTGCCAGAACTTTGATAAATATCTTCCATATTGTGAAGTTCTGTGGTTATGTGAAATTTATAGCAGAACCTAGAAAGGTACTCACATTGTCTAGAGCTTCAAAATCAAGCTCTATATATATAGGCACAGGAAGCTCCTAATATGAGGCAAGGCAAAGAAGGATGTTCCAGTGCATAAGAATCCACTACCCAATCAGAAGTGGAGTTACAACTATAAAAGGTCATAAGGAACATCTTGAAGGTATCCTTGAAAAAGCCAAGCTGTGATTGGTGAAACGTATGTTGGAGTAGTGACGTCACAAAAGGAGTTCCTTACCGGACTAACAGAGCAATCATTGGACATTGTGATACACACAGTCTTTTGCTTGTAATAGTCTATGATTGGGACAGTCTCATTGTAGATGCCTTGTGACTTGATTTTAATAAATTTGTTATACTTTTTAACCACTTCTGATTCATCCTTTGGAGCTGGAATATCCTTCTTTGCCTTGCCTCCTATTAGGAGCTTCCTGTGCCTATATATCTAGAGCTTGATTTTGAAGCTCTAGACAATGTGAGTACCTTTCTAGGTTCTGCTATAAATTTCACATAACCACAGAACTTCACTATATGTGTTTCTTCTTTTTTTCCCTGAGGTTCACCTGCTGAGCATTACCACCGTGATTACCTCAGATATTTATATATATGTAGTAAACAGAAAGGCACTCACCGGTGCCTTCCTGTTTACTACATATATTGGTTATTTTGAAGTGCACCCGGGGCAGGAAAGACTATTATTGACTTATCAACTGGAGTGCTATACCACAGTATGAACTCATATATATATATATATATATATATATATATATATATATATATATATATACCTATATATAAAATCATATCCTATAATATAAAAGGCCAAGTGTGTTTGTCTGAAGCTGTCATGGGCAGTAGAGACAGCACAGGACAAACACACCTGGCCTTACCTGATCTGCTGTTTGCGGCATGGTGCTGTGAAAGCAGGCGTGGCCGGGCGTGTGAGGGGGCAGGTGCGGGCATGGCGGGGCCGGGTGTGGTCGGCGCGAGAGAGAGGGGAGAGAGATAGAAAGAGAGGGGGAGAGACAAAAAGAGATGGGCAAGTGCTAAAGAGAGGGGAAGAGAGAGCAAAAGAGAGGGGAAAGAGCAAAAGAGAGGAGGGAGAGAGAGCAAAGTAGAGGGGAAAGAGCAAAATAGAGGGAAGAGAGAGAAAAAGAGAGGGGGAGAGAGAAATTAGAGGGGGAAAGAGAGAGAGCAAAAGAGAGGGGAAGAGAGAGAGAGCAAAAGAGAGGGGGGAGAGAGAGATCAAAAGAAGAGAGGAGGGGAGAGATGGGGAGGAGATGGTAAGAGAGAGGGGTGAGAGAGAGGAGGGGGAGAGAGAGGGGGTAGAGAGAGCAAAAGAGAGGGGGGAGGGAGCAATAGAGAGGGGGAGAGAGAGAAAAAGAGAGGGGGAGAGAGCAAAAGAGAGGGATGGAGAGAGAGAGCAAAAGGGAGGGAGAGCAAAAGAGAGGGGGGAGCGAGAGCAAAAGAGAGGGGGAGAGAAAGAGCAAAAGAGAGATGGAGAGAAAGAGCAAAAGAGGGGGATGGAGAGAGAGAGCAAAAGAGAGGGGAAAGAGACAGAGCAAAAGAGAGGGGGGAGAGAGAGCGCAAAAGAGAGGGGGGGAGAGAGAGCACAAAAGAGAGGGGGGATAGAGAGAGCACAAAAGAGAGGGGGATAGAGAGAGCACAAAAGAGAGGGGGAGAGAGAGAGCACAAAAGAGTGGGGGGAGAGAGAGCACAAAAGAGAGGGGGAGAGAGAGAGCGCAAAAGAGAGGGGGGTGAGCACAAAAGAGAGGGGGGAGAGAGAGAGTGCAAAAGAGAGGAGGGAGAGAGAGAGCAAAAGAGAGGGGGAGAGAGAGAGCGCAAAAGAGAGGGGGAGAGAGAGAGCGTAAAAGAATGGGATGAGAGCGCAAAAGAGAGGGAGGAGAGAGAGCGCAAAAGAGAGGGGGGAGAGAGAGCAAAAGAGAGGGGGTAGAGAAAGCAAAAGAGAGGGTGGAGAGAGGGAGCAAAAGAGAGGGGAAAGAGCAAAAGATAGGGTAGAGAGAGCAAAAGAGAGGGGGTAGAGAGAGCAAAAGAGAGGTGGAGCAAGAGAGAGCGCAAAAGAGAGAGGGAGAGGGCACAAAAGAGATGGGGGAGAGAGAGCAAAAGAGAGGGGGAGGGAGAGAGAGCAAGGGGTGGGACCGCTGTACTGCAAAAAATGGCCCGTGTAAACAAGCTTTAGGACTAGTATATATAATAATTAAATACTTGTATAGCGCACAACCTCAAGCTTAATCGTCTCACGGCACTGATAACAGGTATTATTATTACCCAACTTAATGGTACTCATTTTACCAACCTCGGAAGGATGAAAGGCTGAGTGGACTTGGCTGGGATTGAACCTGCAACTCTTGGGTTGCCACAGATCTCTGTAACAGTGCATTAGAACGATGAGCTATCTGTCTGGCTTACATAGGTATAGATATATATTGTAACAAAATACCATCAGATATATGTAGAAATATGTATTTTTGAATAAACAGAACAAATTCTGCTATGTGAAGAACATTGGAATGACAAATATTCAAATTTTTATGTCGGGTTAGCGCACTTGAGAATATGCAATCAGTTTAGCGTGCGAGTAGGGTGTTTTTTCTCTCCATTGACTTCAATGGGGGAATAGGTTATTACACGTGCGATATTTTAACTTTGGCTTTTTGTATGAATTAGGTTAGCGTGAGAGCGATAACTTTTTTTTACAACTTGTAATACGAGCGCAACCCGAAGCACGCAAAAAACGTACTTCGCAAAAGTTCTAAATAGCGCTCCACTTGTAATCTGGCCCATAGTGTTTTGAAATTACAAAGCTTGACAAAAGCCTGTATATTGGACAAAACCCGCTACTTCCTTTAACCCCTTAATGACCACAGCACTTTTCCATTTTCTGACCGTTTGGGACCAAGGCTATTTTTACATTTCTGTAGTGTTTGTGTTTAGCTGTAATTTTACTCTTACTCATTTACTGTACCCACACATATTATATAAAGTTTTTCTCGCCATTAAATGGACTTTCTAAAGATACCATTATTTTCATCATATCTTATAATTTACTATATAAAAAAAAAAAAAAAAATATGAGGAAAAAATGGAAAAAAACACACTTTTTCTAACTTTGACCCCCAAAATCTGTTACACATCTGCAACCACCAAAAAACACTCATGCTAAATAGTTTCCAAATTTTGTCCTGAGTTTAGAAATACCCAATGGTTACATGTTGTTTGCTTTTTTTGCAAGTTATAGGGCAATAAATACAAGAAGCACTTTGCTATTTCCAAACCACTTTTTTTCAAACTTAGCGCTAGTAACATTGGAACACTGATATCTTCCAGGAATCCCTGAATATCCCTTGACATGTAAATATTTTTTTTTAGTAGACAACCCAAAGTATTGATCTAGGTCCATTTTGGTATATTTCATGCCACCATTTCACCACCAAATGCGATCAAATAAAAAAAAATTGTTCACTTTTTCACACATTTTGTTACAAACTTTAGGTTTCTCACTGAATTTATTTACAAACAGCTCGTGCAATTATGGCACAAATGGTTGTAAATGCTTCTCTGGAATCCCCTTTTTTCATAAATAGCAGACATATATGGATTTGGTGTTGCTTTTTGGTAATTAGAAGGCCGCTAAATGCCACTGCGCACCACACGTGTATTATGCCCAGTAATGAAGGGGTTAATTAGGGAGCATGTAGGGAGCTTGTAGGGTTAGGGTTAATTTTAGCTTTATTGTAGTGTAGTAGACAACCCTAAGTATTGATCTAGGCCCATTTTGGTATATTTCATGCCACCATTTCAACGCCAAATGCGATTAAATAAAAACAAAAGTAAAATTTTTCACAATTTTAGGTTTCTCACTGAAATCATTTACAAACAGCTTGTGCAATTATGGCACAAATGGTTGTAAATGCTTCTCTGGGATCCCCTTTGTTGAGAAATAGCAGACATACATGGCTTTGGCGTTGCTTTTTGGTAATTAGAAGGCCGCTAAATGCCGCTGCGCATCGCACGTGTATTATGGCTAGCAGTGAAGGGGTTAATTAGGTAGCATGTAGGGAGCTTGCAAGGTTAATTTTAGCTTTAGTGTAGAGATCAGCCTCCCACCTGACACATTACACCCCCTGATCCCTCCCAAACAGCTCTCTTCCCTCCCCCACCCCACAATTGTCCCCGCCATGTTAAGTACTGGCAGAAAGTCTGCCAGTACTAAAAAAAAAAGCTATCCTTGATAAAAATAAATAAAAAAAAAGGCATATTTACATATGCTGCTCTGGAGGATCCCCCCTTAGCCCCCAACCTCCCTGATACCCCCCAAACAGCTCTTTACCCATCCTCCTCTAACTTATTAGTAGCCATCTTTGGTACTGGCAGCTGTCTGCCAGTACCCAGTTTATAGTAAAACATGTTTTTATTCTTTTTTTAAATAATTTTCTGTAGTGTAGCTTGCCCCCCCCCAAAAGACCAACCCACCACCCCCTCCCAGATCTCTTAGATCGACATATATTTACATATATTTGGCCCTCACTGCCACTTTTCTCCCATCATTTTTCTGTAGTGTAGCGGTTCCCACCCGCTCCCTACCCCCGCACGCGCCCCCTCGTGCACGCGCGTGCACCCGCGCGCGCACCCGGCGTTCCAGCCCACGATCCCGCCCCCCTCCACATCATACGGCCCATCGATGGCCGCCCACCCGCCTCCCAGACTGGCTCCCACCAACGAAACCGGCCATCGATGTCCGGTACAGAGAGGGCCACAGAGTGGCTCTCTCTGCATCGGATGGCCAAGGGGGGTTATTGCAGGATGCCTCGATGTTGAGGCATCACTGCAATAACCGCAAAGCAGCTGGAAGCGAGCAGGATCGATTCCAGCTGCTTTCCAGACCGAGGACGTACGCCATACGTCCTCAGGCGTTAAGTGTATTTTTTTTGAAGACGTATGGCGTACGTCCTTGGTCGTTAAGGGGTTAACAAGATCTTTTACCAGAAATTGCCAATGTCTGCAGCTATGAGCCAATAATATCGGGTGACAAATTTATTTTCTGTTGTTTTTTTATTTATTTTTGTAAAAATTTGTCTTGAGCTTTTGTATAGATGGAGGTGGATACTTAAGGAATATGCTAGTATTAGGAATGAATGTGTTAGCATTAGTCATGTTGTTGCAAGTGGTTATTTATTACCATATTTTTAATATAAAAATATTAAAAATAATTCACCATTGTTGCTCATTACTTTTTTTTCTTTCTCTCTCTCTGGCTCTTTTTTTTCCGTAATGCAGCATTATTGAATGAGATGGGTACACCATATAATACATTAGTTCAGTTCACAGATTTTTAATATTAATAATAATAACTATTAATATTATTTTACAACCCTCTACCTTTTCCCCACCTCCTCCTTCTCTTTATCGTTTTAGAATCCCTCATCAAGTCTGCCCTAAATCCTCCCCTCTGAAATTTATCTTCTTAATCTCTCTTCTTCTTTTCCTATTTTTTTTACCCACTTCCAGTTCCACCCCTCAGTCATCTCCCTTGTCTTACTCTTGAGATTTATTTGTGAGGGTGATAATTCCACCTCCCCACTGCTGCCTTCTAACCACACACAAACTACTTGACCACACTCCTATATCACCCAAAACATGTACGGCAGCTGCTCCACCCCCCCCCATATCTTGACCCCGCCTACGGATCATTTGCATCTCCATCAATGGGCCCACTAAAATTAAGTTAAAGAACTGGTCCTGACATTAAAGGGACATGAAATCCCCAATAGTTCTTTCATGATTCAGACAGAGGATACAGTTTTAAACAATTTTCCATTTTGCTTGTATTACCAAATGTATTTCATTTTCTTGGTATCTTTTGTTGAAGGATCAGCAAGGCACTATTGGGAGCTAGCTGAACACATTGGGTGAGCTATTGACAAGAGGCATATATGTGCAGACACCAGCTAGTTCTCAGTAGTACATTGCTGCTCATGAACCTACCTAGATATGCTTTTCTTAAACTTATATGAAGAGATGGAAGCAAATTAGAGAAAAGCATCTGAATGACGAAAGAAACATGTTTTATTTTGTGTCCCTTTAAGTATTAATCCTCAATATGTTTTTCTCTCACTTTTATCTCTGCATTCTTTCAGTGCTGGCAATGTCAGATTGCATTCAACATATCTCAGTAACTGGATACAGATGCTGGCTGGGCTTAGACTGTAAATCAAGAAAACATGTAAATAGAGAGATTGCTGCTCACAGGTGTGAAGATCTATCTCTTCCAAACCAGCATTGTCTGTATGCTTTTGTTAATATTAATATTAATATATATATATATATATATATATATATATATATATATATATATATATATATATATATATATATAAAAAGAAAACACTTGGCTAAAGTAAGTTGTAATTCTGTTTGGTTTGGGACATACCATTGAAGTTAATATGATGACCCTGAATTATTAAGGGATTAAATGCTTATCGGATCATTTCCAGCAGAGAAGGGGAAACACACAATCAACTTAACTTACAGAACTTTATAAATATTAAGTATGTGCAATAATAAAATAACGACAGACACTTCTTGGTGGGAACATTTTTGAGTGTCACAGGTCAAGATTTATTAAACTTTAATAATAATAAACTAAATAAATAAACTTTATTATCAAAAGACCAGCAGAACGACTAATTTGGCGGCATAGAGATCAACTAACCCAGAACATCAAGGAGATCACCGGCCCAACGGAAACAGCAGCAGAGGGTTCTCTGCTCCAAAAGGAGATGACGCTGAGGGGTTACAGAGATCACATGACCACCCCAAGGGGGAGGGAGAGGGGTTACCTCACATGCACATGAGGCTTACCGCCCCTCCTCAGAAGTCTGGTCATCACTCACCCCTAGCGACCTTCTCCTGTGCAACAGGGCTGAGACCTTCCGCCGCCAGGGTGCCAGTAGATCTCCACCTGAGGATAAGGACTCTCTGCTACCAAGCCGCTCAAACAGAATAGCCAGAGAAACAGAGGCGTAACTAGAAACCACAGGGCCCAGGTGCAAGAATCTAAGAAGGGCCCCCCCACCACCCCTCCCCCTCCAAAAAAAGGTGAATTTAATACCTTTATATATATATATATATATATATATATATATATATATTTTACACAGAAAAAAATGTGAATCAGATTACATGTCTGCAAAAGGAGGTACCCTGTGCCCACAGTCTATGAGATGGTCTGACCCCCTATTACTGTATATAGTGACACTATTTAACCCCCCAGTACTGTATATAGTAAGTTAGTGACACAGTCTGTAATCTGCCGGTGAGATGGCTGGCCTGACCCTACCTGCCCAGTACTTTATAAAGTGACCACAGTAGTCAGTGACATGGTCCACCCCCCCATACTGTATATAGTGGTACTGTATAGTGACACTGTTTACCCCCTGCCCCCCCCCCATGCTGTAGTAACAAGGTCTGTAATTTGCTGGTTCCACAAACATACACAAACACACATACATGCATAAATACACACACAGTCACATACATACACACACCATACACACACACATAAACACCAATGGGTAAAACAGAAACACTAACCCCTGTAGTCATGTCACACTCACATGATATCAATGCAGGCAGTGGTAGTTTAATGTTTTTTATTAAAAAAAATTAAAAAAAAAATTTTTTAAGCTGGGCCCCCACCATCAGGGGCCCAGTCGCACCTGCGACCTCTGCACCCCCTGTAGTTTTGCCCCTGCAGAGAAAGGAGATCCATACCTTAACGCTATGGACTTATTGAGGCCTAGGCTGAGTAGCCATAGCCCTGCCATTTGCATGTGAGCCGCCATGTAACAAAGAAAGAAAAATGGGATGGGAGGGAGGGAAAACCGTCTCAGCCTGCATCAGAAGGAGAACAGGAAGTTGCTTGGAAGGCATCAGCTTTTAACTGGTAAGGAGGGGCCTTCCCTATTCTGCAACAATGTTGCTTCCACAATACCAACTCTCTTTCTCCTCCTATCCCACTCTCCTACAGCCTTAACCCTTAGCCCGCTCCAGGCCCATGCTAGGCCCTACACTAATTTAAGGGATTAAATGCTTATCGGATCATTTCAAGCAGAGAAGGGGAAACACACACTTAACTTAACTTACTGAACTTTATAAATATTAAATATGTGCAATAATAAAATAAAGACAGACACTTCAAGGTGGGAAAAATTTTCACAGTCACAGGTCAAGATTTATTAAATCTTAACTTTATTATCAAAAGACCAACAGAACGACTAATATGGCGGCATAGAGATCAACTAACCCAGAACAGCAAGGAGATCACAGGCCCAACGGAAACATCAGCCGAGGGTTCTCTGCTCCAAAAGGAGATGATGCTGAGGGGAGGGTGAGGGGTTACCTCACGTGCACATGAGGCCTACCGCCCCTCCCCGGAAGTCTGGTCATCACTCACCCCTAGAGACCTTCTCCTGCGCAACAGGGATGAGACCTCCCGCCCCAAGGAAGCATTTTAATGATGCTCTTGCCGACACCAACCACAACCTGCCTTACAGGAAGGGTGAAATAGCCTTCTGAATATCCCTTATGAATAAGCCCTAAATCAGATAGGTGAACTTTGTCCCTCCTATACAGCTCTGTTCTGTCAGCCGAGATGGGCTTGTGACGTTCCACGAAGCCACCAGACTCTGTGACGGTTTTAAATAATCTTTTTCCTTATCCTATATGCCGCTGTATGAGCTGACATATGCTTCCAATGTAAACGGGGAACTATATTAGATCACCCCATGATAACCCCAGGAATACGGACTTTCAACCAATTAATATCTGACTGCATTATTTTTATTAGTTGAAGCACCGGGACAGCCCCCACGTTGTTACTCCCCAGGTGAAGGATCAGGATTTAAGGTTTCCCCCATCGTAAAAGGGCCTCAGGGATCATCCCAGCTAGTTGTGGCCAGCACATACCCCTGTTCCCTAACCACGTAATAGAGGCCTTATGGGAGGGAAAACCTAAGTTCTGGCCGAGCGGGAGGGAGGAGCAATGAATATAGGCCCAGTGGACTCCGGGGTTAGCTTCTTTGGAGACAAAGAATTTAGTATTTGGGAAACAAGAACAAATGCAAATTATACAATTGGGCGAAAATAGCTTTTAAAACAGTTGGAGCGCCCCGACCCATGCATTTTATATCTTCGCTCGAGGAACCTAACAGCGCCGCTGTGTAGCTGCTCCTATACGGAAAGAATGAGGTACAATTTTACTAGCATCCAGCCCTGCCTTAACTGTCGCTTGCTTCAAAACTCAACTAAATTGGAACTTAGAAAGGGATCTACCATCTGCATGTATCAAAAACTGGCCCGGTACCTGAGGCTTACTGGCCAAATACAAGTTAACTATACTTACAGGGCAGCAAGCACTATCCGTCTTTGGCGGAATGGAGAGCCAAATGCCTTTCCCTGCCTGGTCTGTTTTAGAACATGGAATAAATAGCAAGAGTGAGTCAACTGCCGCTCTGACATGCTCAAATTGAACCCCCCACCCTATCTTCTGTTTAGAGGGGCCACTAATTCGCTGACTTTTAGTGTTGCAGCAAAAGCTAACACAAAAGCGGTTTTGAAAAGTTAAACCTCAAATGACGAGGTACAAGTGCTGTCGAGGGCTTGGACCAATTGTTCAAGATGCTCATCAGTAATAGGCTCGCGAGAATCGCTTTTCCACGGCTGGACTCTACCCCAACCTTTGACCGTCTGCCTAATGAAAAAAAAATTTGTGGGGTCGGGTAAGGCCAATGTCCTATAGAAGAAAGACAGGGCAGCTACTCCAGAAGTGGCCGATAAGTTATTAATTGTGTATACAACACTGGTGTTGCCGTCTAGAACACTACATTCCTGTCTGCAAATTTTCTACCCCACAGCTCAATGGACAGGACTATGGGAAAAAATTAAAGGAGGGTTAAATTGCGAGTAAGGCCCAAAGCAGCCCATGTACTTGGACAGTGCTCCACACTCCACTCCCCCTTGAAGTAAGCCCCATAGCCGTGTGATCCAGCCGCATCCGTGAAAAGATACAATTGACTAGAGATAGGATCCCGCACACCATTAAACTGTTGAAGAAAAATCTCCCAAACTACGAGGCCTGCAAGCAATTCTTCTGAGAGAGTAATTCTGTAATGGGGCTTAGTCCTACCACTAAGCTGCCTTTCTAACCTACGGTTAAAGACCCTGCCCATGGGGATAACGCTGCAGGCGAAGTTAAGCAGGTCTAAAAGGGATTTAACTGCCTCATTGAAATAAATCTATCGGAGACAGCCGCTCTAACCACCTCCAACATGGCTTGAACCTTATCTGCTGGCAACCGACAGATCATTGCCATTGTGTCAATTTCAATGCCCAGAAAAATTAGGCACGACATGGGACCCTGTGTTTTTTCTTCCGCTAGTGGTACCCCAAAGTGGGCCATAATACTGCGCATCTGCGTTAATTAATTTTAAACACTCATCCGTCCCACCTTTCCCTACCAGAAGGAAATCGTCAAAGTAATGTGCCATGGAATCGCTGCCTGCACTATTGGCCACTGACCAATGAAGGAAAGTGCTAAAGGCCACAAAGAGTGCACACGACAGGGAGCAGCCCAGGGGCAGACAACGATCCACATAATACAACCCTGTGAATTTACACGAGTAGAAAAACTGAAGGGTGAAGCGGTAATAAACGGAAGGCAGATTCAATGTCCAATTTCGCCAACAGAGCACCTGCTTGTGCTATCAAAAGACTGGTAGCGCACTGAACTGAGTTGTGGGTCGATAGCATCATTGAACGAGCTACATTTTGGGTATGAGAGGTGCTGTATAAGGCAAAATTTTCCGGTGTCCTTTTCGGGTACTACCCCTAGGGGTGAAATGACCAAATTGCTTAATGGAGGTGAAGGAAATGGTCCGGCCATCCGGCCCAAGGCCAATTCCTTGTTTATTTTTTCATTCACTGCGTGTGGGTGTTGGTATGCCGAAATTAAGTTTCTGTGAAATTTTGCGCCCCTTATATTTTTAACTATGGGAATTTTAAACCCATAAGTAAACCCATCCTATAACGTTCTGGCTGTTACTTGTCCTGGATAGGCCAGCAACCAAGGTTCAAGTGCATGAACCTTCACTGGGGTTTCCACCTTTTTGTCCCAGGATGGCATTATTGGGCTTATTACCCATGGTACTGTCTCTTTTTTGTGTGCAATTGTTTCCTGGGTGTGAACCTGAGCAGAATCTACATGCATGTCTAAAGGAGCAAGCGCTACCCCTGTCACACTTTTTTTCCTGAAACGCCCAACATGTACCACCCCTTTTTCTAATTCTACTGGGCCGAAATTACTGAGAATTTAGATTTGTGGGTTAAGAGGTGGATGCACCATGCGGGTCCATACGCTGCCAGAGTTGGTTGTCAGTGGAGTCGAATGTTAGTGTGGAATTACCCGCCATTTTCCTCCTAAACTCTGCATCATATTCACTCCATGTCCCTTCACTATGATTACGCTGCATCCAATGTATGGTGTCAGTGTATTTTAAGATTGCCAAATTTTGTGAAGGTTATTTTTCAATGTAACAAGAGGAGAAGACCCTAAAACACTGTAGTCACTCGTCGAAAGTAACAGGGCGTTTAAATCTTTTGTGTCCAGTCCCATCTGCACTTTTTTCCCTTTGTCTATGAGCCTCAACTGATAAGTCGAATATGTTAATGTATTTCCCCTGGTGTATTCTCTTTACTAATTTTTGGCGCAAGTGCGCATGTAAAGAATATATTTTTCCTGGGCTGGTGTCACCATACAGTGCCACCCTTCTTTTTGAAATAGCCCTAGCTGGGGGAGAATCTGCAATAGTTTCCACTGGGTTAGCAGTATGGGGAGGAGGGGCCTTTCCAAAAAATATAAGATAACCTGCGCCAAAATAAAACTAATACACAAACTCCAAAGGGGATATATGGTCTCTCAACTCCCCTATAGGATATACGTTAAAAAAGAAAAAAAATACCCAGGAGCGCTCATAAAAAGCTAAAGTGTAACTGTATTGGATAGTATATAACTCAAATATGTAACAAATTTATTACAAAGAGAATGGAAGCTGACACCTACCGTACAGCACTAAAAATAATTGAATATGGGTGTTTTAATTAAATATCATTTATTAATATCAAATGGTGAGGAATGATAAAAATGTAACTGCAGACAAACGCAGAAAATTAACCACAGATGTCTATATATACAGTACAAAATTTAATCAATATCCTCAACAATGAAGCTATCAAACTATTAAAGTAGATATAAAATCACACAAATAAAAAGGAAAAACACAATTAAAGGGACAGTAAACCTTAAAAAGAATGTTATATAATATATAACATTACATTAGCCAAACTTTTTAAAACATAATATTTCCTTTTTATTTTGGAAAAATATCGCTGTTTTACAGACCCGCTCTCTGTATACAGCTGGCCCGATGCACTCAGTAAAAACAACAGACCCGCTCAGCAGAGTACAGAGAGCGGGTCTGTAAAACAGTGATAAGGTTTACTGTCCCTTTAAGGTCGACCTTAAGAAAAAATAAAATAAAAAACAATTCATAAAAATCAATAATGCAGTATATTACATAAATACAATTTCAAAGAAAACACCGCTTCATAAGCTAAGCGGTGCAAACAAACTGAAAAAAGAATAACAAATTAATAGCAAGAAAATTGATTAAAAGCAAGCAAATTGATTAAAAAAAAAACACACAATCAACCAAATATTTGATATTATTACTGATAGTTGATACACAGGAACAGGCATTTCATAAGTCAGTATGAGTCCAGTGTCCGTTATCAAAAGTGTAATCCTCAGCACTATGTGTGAATAGTAGTATTCATTGAGATGTTCCTCTTAGTAGAAGAGAGAATCCTCTTAGTGCAATATATAAGCCATAAACAATAACGAACAATCTGTACTCACAGTGTTAAACTGCTTCGATCTGCATAGAGGTTCAGCACATAGGAAAACAGCTGATGTTCCACATATGTTCGTCCGTGAATACAAGACTTAGACTGAATGTCCAAATAAACAGGGTGCAAGAGACACCTTGCTGATAAGTCTTTAAGAGTGCAAAATATATTATAAGAAGCAAGTTTCTCTATTTACGCTAGCTAACTGATTACCCAGTGCTCAATCCGGCTGATGTACAACCAGCCAAAAGAAGTCAGAGGTGCCGTAGCTAAAACCAGTAGCAGCCAAACTTAGAGAACACTATGCTAAGTAGTATTACCAGGTGTGCTCCGTTAAGGAGACCACATAAGCGAGCAACGCATTTCAAAATAATCTTTTTCAAGCTCTTACCGGAGCACTCTATTCCATGGACATTTAAACCTATACCTCAGCCTTGATTGGTTGGTATAAAAATCCAGCAGACCAATAGTAGCTGTGTGGGTGTAGCCGCATTCCATTCTCAAAGTAATAGGCATTTGTTTTGTTAACCCTTACGCCCTTCTTATCAGAATATCTGACATACAGTCCTAACCTTCCTTTTTAACGTGGGACGCCAGGTTCCAGGCTGCATTTACTGCAAACACGGAAATCATACATTTTTTTGGGGCACGAGTATAGGGTAAAAAATGTCCGCAACAAACCCTAAACATTATTTAAATCCAAAGTATAATAATCCTTGCTTTCAAGTTATAATACCAATAACAGTGTCCACAAAATCCTAAAATAATATGCCTTTCACCATATATATTTTAAAAAACACACCAAAAAAACAAAACACTCAAATGAGTAACATATAAACTTATATCATATATTTCTACAGATAATACCATAAGCAAATATCATAAAGAATACCATAAAAATGCCATAAAAAACATTTCAATAACAAATGCATAACCCATAAATAGTGAAAAATCTAAAGGAATCCAGTAAAGTAAATTAAAAACTTTATAAATATAATTTCATTCTCTTAAAACTAATCACATATTAAAATCTTATTAACATTTAAAAGGAATATCTTTTTATATATATTTTTGTTTCTATTTATTTACAATATTTTCAAGCTTTAAAAAAGTTTCTTTTTATATATATTTGTATCTATTTATTAATTTATTATCTTTAAAAGAACCATACAAAAATGGAATAAGTCCCTTCCATACTCCTAAAATTTAATTGTATATACAATATTGTTAATGGTCCATCTTATTTCATAATCATTTTAGATGGGATATTTCAAGTTCAACTATAAAAGAATAATATTGATGCAGAAAACTTTTACTTATAGAAAATAAAAATAGAATTTAAAAATCCCTTAAAATCACAGAAAACAACCTAAATCGAACTCAAGATTAAGACCACTTGGAGTTAGTGTTTTTAGTTCGAAAATCCACTTAGCTTCCAATTTTAGGAGTTTATTTTGTACATTACTCCCTCTCCAGTTTGGTTTTACTTGATCTATTACAGTGTATGTTAATTTTTTTGTATTCCCATTATTACATTTTTTAAAATATCTAGGGACAGGGAGATCCTTATTTCTCTCCAGGTTCATATTCTCTATTGAATTGATATGTTCTCTAATCCTATCACGGGCAGATCTAGTCGATTCGCCAATATACTGAATACCACAAGAACACTCCAAAAGGTAAACAATATTAGAGTCAGTGCACCTATATAAATTTTTAATCTTATACACCTTTTTTGTAAATGTTGATTTAAACTCTCTGTTTTTTTTCGAATGCTTACAAGCTTTGCAATTAAGGCAAGGAAAAAAAACCCCATTAAATCTCTATCTTTAGGAGTATTCTTTCTCTTAAGGTCAGTTGGCACTAGATAGTTTCTCAAATTTTTAAAGGGGAGGAAGAGGGAGAGGATTACAGAAATCCAAAAACAAAAAGACTCTAAATGATGATAAAAGTAATATATTTAATCTGAGTAAAGTTGAACTGACTGAAAAACAAATAGAAGTCCTGAATAAAGGTTTATCCTTCGCGCCCTCTCAGAGGGTGAACAAGTTTAGTGCATTTATAGATGCACATAAATTCGTTAGGAATCTAACGGTTAAGAAATGGTTACTGAGAAATCCATATGAAAGAAGTAATATCTTGGAACCAAATAATGGGGACAGTTTACCATTTAAACATACAGATTTAAAAGAAAAGTCACGTTTCTACCCCAAACACATAAAAGGAGGATCAATAGAAACATTTGAAAAATTGATAACCAAAGATATTGAGGATTTGGAACTAAAAAGAACAGGGAAGAAAAGATTGAACATAACAAAAGCGCAATTATCTGATATAAAAGAACTGGAATGTAATAACACCATCATAGTCAAACTAGCAGATAAAGGGGGGGGGGATAGTTCTTATGGATAGGGATCAGTATTTTAATATGTGTTATTCCCTGTTGAATGATAGAGAAACATATGAAGTTCTTAATAAGGATCCAACTGATGAATGCTTGTGAATGGAGCAAGTGCTTGCTTGTGAATGCTTGTGAATGGAGCAAGTGAATTGGGAATTTTAACTGAAAAAGAAAATGGTTACCTCATCCCAAAAAATCCAAAAATTCCACTTTTATACTGTCTCCCAAAAATTCCCAAGAGCACTAACAATCCGCCGGGCAGACCAATAGTCTCAGGCATTGATTCCATAACTGCGAATCTATCAGAATATATATTGATATATTTTTACAAGACTATGTGAAGGGTCTTCCTTCATATCTGAAAGATTCCACAGATGTCCTGAGACTTTTGGAAGGTATAAATTGGGACGAAAACTGCCTTTTAGCTACATGTGATGTTTCGGCGCTTTATACTTGCATCAAACACGATTTAGGGATAGAAGCTGTTGAGTTTTATCTAAAGAACGATAATACTATGCCTGACGAACAAAAAACTTTTCTAATTGAAAGTATCAGATTTATTCTATCTCACAATTACTTTAGTTTTGATGGGAAGTTTTATTTACAATTATGTGGAACCGCAATGGGGACCAGATTTGCCCCTAGTTATGCGAATTTATTTATGGGTCTTTGGGAAAGAATCTTTTTGGATTCAACGGATCTGGGGGCAAATTTGGTCTCCTTTAAACGGTATAAAGATGATATATTGATAATTTGGAGAGGTGATAAGGATGACCTAGAATGGTTCTTTTCAAGGATGAATAACAATGAGAATAATTTAAAGTTTACTTATGAAATACATGAAACTAGAATACATTTTTTAGATTTAGAAATAAATATTAAAAATAATAACATTGTAACAAGAACTTATTTTAAACCTGTAGACGCCAATGGCTATATCCATGCAGAAAGCTGCCATTTGGATAAATGGAAGAGAAACATCCCAAAAAGCCAATTTATGCGTATCAGAAAAAACTGTATGGACGACTCAGACTATAACCAACAATCAGAGATTTTAGTTAACAAATTTATTAATAAAGGATATAAAATAGATATAATTAATAATGTGAGGGATGAAGTATCTAAAATAAATAGGTAATCTTTACTAGTTGCGAAGCAGAATAGGGGACGTAAGAATGGTGTCCATACACACTTGGATGGTGAATTAAAATTGCCATTTGTTACTCAATATAATGATGACAACAAGAAACTTGAAAAAATTCTGAAAAAACATTGGTATGTTTTGAAATCTGATGAAATTTAAGGTCCCCATCTGCCACTTAATCCGAATGTGGTATATAGGAAGTGTAAAAATTTGAGAAACTATCTAGTGCCAACTGACCTTAAGAGAAAGAATACTCCTAAAGATAGAGATTTAATGGGTAACAACATCATGGGTTTTTTTCCTTGCCTTAATTGCAAAGCTTGTAAGCATTCGAAAAAAAACAGAGAGTTTAAATCAACAGTTACAAAAAAGGTGTATAAGATTAAAAATGTATATAGGTGCACTGACTCTAATATTGTTTACCTTTTGGAGTGTTCTTGTGGTATTCAGTATATTGGCGAATCGACTAGATCTGCCAGTGATAGGATTAGAGAACATATCAATTCAATAGAGAATATGAACCTGGAGAGAAATAAGGATCTCCCTGTCCCTAGACATTTTAAAAAATGTAATAATGGGAATACAAAAAATTTAACATACACTGTAATAGATCAAGCAAAACCAAACTGGAGAGGGAGTAATGTACAAAATGAACTCCTAAAATTGGAAGCTAAGTGGATTTTCGAACTAAAAACATTAACTCCAAGTGGTCTTAATCTTGAGTTCGATTTAGGTTGTTTTCTGTGATTTTAAGGGATTTTTATATTCTATTTTTATTTTCTATAAGTAAAAGTTTTCTGCATCAATATTATTCTTTTATAGTTGAACTTGAAATATCCCATCTAAAATGATTATGAAATAAGATGGACCATTAACAATATTGTATATACAATTAAATTTTAGGAGTATGGAAGGGACTTATTCCATTTTTGTATGGTTCTTTTAAAGATAATAAATTAATAAATAGATACAAATATATATAAAAATAAACTTTTTTAAAGCTTGAAAATATTGTAAATAAATAGAAACAAAAATATATATAAAAAGAAATTCCTTTTAAATGTTAATAAGATTTTAATATGTGATTAGTTTTAAGAGAATGAAATTATATTTATAAAGTTTTTAATTTACTTTACTGGATTCCTTTAGATTTTTCACTATTTATGGGTTATGCATTTGTTATTGAAATGTTTTTTATGGCATTTTTATGGTATTCTTTATGATATTTGCTTATGGTATTATCTGTAGAAATATATGATATAAGTTTAAATGTTACTCATTTGAGTGTTTTGTTTTTGTTTTTTTTTGGTGTGTTTTTTTAAATATATATGGTGAAAGGCATATTATTTTAGAATTTTGTGGACACTGTTATTGGTATTATAACTTGAAAGCAAGGATTATTATACTTTGGATTTAAATAATGTTTAGGGTTTGTTGCTGACATTTTTTACCCTATACTCGTGCCCAAAAAAATGTATGATTTCCGTGTTTGCAGTAAATGCAGCCTGGAACCTGGCGTCCCACGTTAAAAAGGAAGGTTAGGACTGTATGTCAGATATTCCGATAAGAAGGGCGTAAGGGTTAACAAAACAAATGCCTATTACTTTGAGAATGGAATGCGGCTACACCCACACAGCTACCATTGGTCTGCTGGATTTTTATACCAACCAATCAAGGCTGAGGTATAGGTTTAAATGTCCATGGAATAGAGTGCTCCGGTAAGAGCTTGAAAAAGATTATTTTGAAACGCGTTGCTCGCTTATGTGGTCTCCTTAACGGAGCACACCTGGTAATACTACTTAGCATAGTGTTCTCTAAGTTTGACTGCTACTGGTTTTAGCTACGGCACCTCTGACTTCTTTTGGCTGGTTGTACATCAGCCGGATTGAGCACTGGGTAATCAGTTAGCTAGCGTAAATTGAGAAACTTGCTTCTTATAATATATTTTGCACTCTTAAAGACTTATCAGCAAGGTGTCTCTTGCACCCTGTTTATTTGGATATTCAGTCTAAGTCTTGTATTCACGGACGAACATATGTGGAACATCAGCTGTTTTCCTATGTGCTGAACCGCTATGCAGATCGAAGCAGTTTAACACTGTGAGTACAGATTGTTCGTTATTGTTTACGGCTTATATATTGCACTAAGAGGATTCTCTCTTCTACTAGGAGGAACATCTCAACGAATACTACTATTCACACATAGTGCTGAGGATTACACTTTTGATAACGGACGACTGGACTCATACTGACTTATGAAACGCCTATCAACTATCAGTAATAATATCAAATATTTGGTTGATTGTGTGTTTTTTTTTTTTTATCAATTTGCTTGCTTTTAATCAATTTGCTTGCTATTAATTTGTTATTCTTTTTTCAGTTTGTTTGCACCGCTTAGCTTATGAAGCGGTGTTTTCTTTGAAATTGTATTTATGTAATATACTGCATTATTGATTTTTAGGAATTGTTTTTTATTTTATTTTTTCTTAAGGTCGACCTTAATTGTGTTTTTCCTTTTTATTTGTGTGATTTTATATCTACTTTAATAGTTTGATAGCTTCATTGTTGAGGATATTGATTACATTTTGTACTGTATATATAGACATCTCTGGTTAATTTTCTGCGTTTGTCCGCAGTTACATTTTTATCATTCCTCACCATTTGATATTAATAAATGATATTTTAATTAAAACACCCATATTCAATTATTTTTAGTGCTGTACGGTAGGTGTCCGCTTCCATTCTCTTTGTAATAAATTTGTTACATTTTTGAGTTATATACTATCCAATACAGTTACACTTTAGCTTTTTATGAGCGCTCCTGGGTATTTTTTTCTTTTTTGAGGAGGGGCCTTTACAGAACTATCCTGCTTCTTGGACCCGCCCGTGCCCCCTCTTAATATCTTTTTTATCATCCTAAACAATCACTTCTGTCCTTTCCCCTGGAGACTCAGTGAAGTGTCACTGTCAGAATCAGTATCAGTGGGGGAGGAGTCAGAGGAGTCATGTCTATCATGAGTAAAAACATTAGCCTCACTGTGGTTCACAGGTTGTTGGTCCTGTCCTGCCATGATTGCGTCCGATCGTGGTGCCTGCTGGGGTGCTGCCACGGTGCTGGTTGCCCCTGTGTGGTCCTTGGATGTGCTTGGAGTAGCCTCATCGCCTGTTCGACTCATGGGTACTGTAGATGCGTGCTTATTTTCTGCTGTGCCAGCTGAATTTAGTACTCCTTGCAAAAGATTTAACAAATCACGAGCACATTGTACGTTGGGTGTGGTTGGATTTATATTAGCAAACAGGGAGGGAGAGGAATTTGCCATGCTATCAACATTAAAATTTTCTTGGACAATAGAAACACCATCCTGTAATATAGAGTTTCCCTGTACTCTCTCAGGCTCACGCACATCCACACTGATGGAGGAGGATTCATGCACTAGTACAGGCCTCTCATCACCATTCATACTATGTTCAAGCATTTGGGGGTTAATAGCTAAAATTGACCTGTCATGAGGTGATACTATTTGACTGACTTGTAATGTATTTTTATTCTTCCCTTGAACAAATTCAAGGGGCTTCTTTGCCCTGTGAATTCTATAGCCTGCTCGCATACCCTTTCCTCTAACATTATATGCTATTTTCGTATTAACAGCTCTTTTTTGCATACCACCTCTTTGCAAACCTTGACTTTGATTTCTACCCCTTGCTGCTCGCTTGCGCTGATCGAAAGCCCCTGTCTCCCTGTTTACCAATGGTCCCTCCATGCCCAAGGATGCCTCGTGGTGCTCACCTCGAATTTGTTGAGCGACCGCGATGCGTGTGTGACTGTCTGGGCCTATTTGCGCTGAACCAGAAGTGCCCGCGCCCACTTCCGGTGACATAACCGAAGGAGCTGCGTCACCGGAAGTAGGCCCCAACGCACGCGACTGCTGTAACTGTTCACCGCTAGGCCTCAGGGAGGAAATGGGGGCCAACATACCCGATGATGGTGCTGGACCTGGGTGTCAAAGGCTGTGGTTGCACCGGAGGAAGAAGATTAGCAGGCCTGTGGCGGTTTGGTGTGGGAAAGGTCCAGAAGGCCCCCCTGATAATATTTAAAAGTGGTGTGCTGCCACGTAGATGTCTGGTAATATTTGGGGCAAATTAGGTGTTGTCAGTGTATGTAGTGTAGCGGCCTACGGGTCTGGGCCCACCTGAAATTGCTGACTAGGAGTAGTGGGAGGCCGCATAGGGCCCGCATGTTGCATGCCATGTGGAATTACCACAGAAGCAGCCATTGCCGCCGCAATGGATGATAAAAAAGTGGACACTGCTGTCACTGCAGAAGGCGGTACAGCACTAAATAGTTAAGCCACTTGACTTAATTGTAAAATTTGCTGTGGCCGGTCATATGAACCAATAGCCTGCTTAATCTCCATAGGTTGAGCTAATTGAGAATCTTGCACTATCCCTACATCAACCGTGTCCTGCTCATCAGTAGCATTAATTTGGGCAGTCACTACGTTTGTATATTGAGTGGGGGTATAATGTCTATATCCTCCATATTGTCCGCTTGTACACTTATCTTTCTCTCTGATGTTTCCTGAATATCTTGATAACGCCTGGGTGGAAGCGTGGAATGCCTGGAACAATGCATATCAGCTCTGCACAATATGGAAAAAAACGTCTCAGCCTGGATCAGATGGAGAAGAGGAGTTGCTTGGAAGGCATCAGCTTTTAACCGGTAAGAAGGGGCCTTCCCTATTCGGCAACAATGTTGCTTCAACAATACCAACCCTCTTTCTCCTATCCCACTCTCCTACAGTCTTTCCCTTAGCCCGCTCTAGGCCCATGCTGGGCCCCACACTAATTTTTATGTGCTTCTGATACCCTATTGAATGTTATAAAACAATGATATAAAAATGTAAAAAAACATTGCACAAGAAAAATACATCTTTCTCAAAAAGTAGCAATGAAACGTACATTTTTGTTGTGTAAATAAATTAAATAGACACTAAAGTTGAGAAGTAATTATTCAGACAAAGAGAGCTGTTGGGAAGGTATCAGAGTGGTATCAAAGTGGTAGGAGGTTGAGGAGAGATACCTAAACTACAGAAATTAAAAATTCATTTAAAAAAAAATATATATGTATTTTTAAAAACCCTAAACTGCATACTGTCAGACTGTCTGCCAATACCTAAGATGGTGGTGACTAAACATGTGCACGGGAGAAAGTTTGTCCTACGTTTTCAGTTCAGAATTTTCAACCAATTTGGGGCATCAGAATTTTGTTCATTGACACTTTCAGTTCGGTTAGATATTCGGATAATAATTTTGTTCGATTTGTAATTTGTTACATCGCATTACCATTTATGGGAAGCCTTAAAAACACTCCTTTTAGATGCATAATTACAATGCTAGCAAATGCAAACAATTCAAACATTCATTGCTAACTGGGACATGAAAACATACAGGAACTGGAAAGAATTTTACAGAGATTTCAAACAATAAATTGAAATAAAAAACACCACTACAACCTTTCCATACAATTTTTCTTATCATTCATCTCTACTTTTTTAACTCCCTCATGCTAAAGTACCCACATTCCTCACTTTCTTCCACACCAGCTTCTTAACAGGAGAGGTAGCAGCAGGAAGCAGAGTAACCGAATTACGCTTCTGATAATAATAATAATAATAATAATAATAATAATAAATATAATAAATACACCCCCAAAATACACCTCCAAGTTGGGAGGACAAACATCTGTTTAGAGTCCCTTGGACACAGCGGCCAGCAGTTCCCTGAGAATTTGGCATTGATAGATGATTACCACCAAAGTGCAGGAAGGGCAGCAGAACTAGGTAGGTAGGCCAGACAGTACATAAACTTCACAAATACACCTCCAGTGGAGGAGGAGGGCAACACATGCCTAGAGCCCCTTGGAGGCAGCGGACAGCAGTTCCTTGAGGATTTGGTATTGATGGATGATGACCACCAGAGAACAGCAGTGGCAGCAGAGTTACTGAAGAAGGTTTATGGATTATAGTACACTAACCCTATAAGTTCTCTCACATTCCTCATCATCCCACACACCTGCTCTGTAAACACTTTTGAAGTTATCCTTGTAGACTCAATTCTCAGATCTGTTTACAAAGTCCTTGTGAAAGTCCTTTAACGTGAGCAAGAGCAATATCTCTAAGAAACCCAACTTAAACAGAAGAGAGATCTACTGTGAAAACGATGCTTTGGTAAAGGGAAGGAACTTCGGAGAGATAGACAACAATGTGGAATGTGCATCAGTATTGCAGTGACCACTGTCTTGTACTTTTTTTTTTCTAAATTGTTGGCTCAATTATTTCTTGGTCTCCTGTTACAAAACTCAATTTAACTTAAACAAAAAGCATAACACTGTGGTGCAGAAGGATTGCAAGCCACTTCCAAAGCAGCGTTAAAAGCATTCACCTAGTTAAGCAAGAAAATGAGAACAGGGCATCCCCTGCGGCAGAAGGGCATCCCAGCACCGTCTTAAGCAAGACGATATAATATATATAGATGATTGCTTGTAATGGCCATTGAAATGACAATGGAATCGTGTCCCACTTACACAAGTAAAAGTAGACACTAACTTTGTACTGGTAGTGACAGTGCTGGTACTACAGGTGGTGGTAATGTCAATGGTGGTGGCACTTGTGGCAGCCGGAAACATGGTACACTCTGACAGAATAATATAGTTTTATTAGAATTTATTTTTTGCGGTTGCTGCCCCCACTGCAATACCAATTATGTTTTCAAATAGATGAGGGGTACTAGTAATATTCTCTAAGTATACCGGTATATATATATTTATATATATATTTACTTTTAATAAAATATTATATATATATATATATATATATATATATATATATATTTGCTAGATAGAGAAAATAAAAGTTAAAAAAAATGCTTAATTCTGCACAAAAAAGTTAAACTTTAATTAAAAGTTATGTGTATTCCACAAAAAAAATGTATGCAGGCCTACCTATCAGTCTCATGCTATTCTCCCACAGAAATATAATTAAGGAAAAGTGCAGTTTAAAATTAACTGAAATAAAATAGAAATGTTTCTGCACACAAAGGGTTAAAATGTATTTAAAACGTATGTGCCCCCCCCAAAAAAAAAGGCAGCAAGCCTACCTATCAGTCACAAGCTATGCTTGCACTGTAACATTATAAAGCAAATGTGCAGTTTTGAACTAACTGAAAGGAAATAGAAATGTTTCTGCACACAAAGTGTAAAACTTTAATTGAAATTTGTTTTTACCCAAATAAAGTCAGCAGGCCTACCTACATGTCAAAGGCTATGCCCCACAGCAATATATTTTATTTTTAATAAAGTAAATGTGCAGTTTAAAATGGACTGCAAGAAAAATGAAATGTTTCTGCACACAAAGGGTTAAAGTTTCAATAAAAATGTACGTTAAACCCCTACAAATGCAAGCTGACCTACCTATCAGTCGCAGGCTATGCCTGCAAAGCAATATAAAACGAAATGTACAGTTCACTGCAAGAAAAACAAAAACAATTTGAATGCAAAGGGTTAATGTTTAATTCTAAATTTATTTGCACCCCCAAAAAAGCACAGGCAAGATTCCCTCAGCAAACAGTTGCAGGCTTTGACCCTACATCAAAAGTATATGTGCAGCTTTTAAATTAAAGTTTAACTGGCTACAATAAAATAGAACAGTTTTTCTGCACACAAAAGGTTAACGTTAAATTATAATTTTATTTAGCACCCCCAAAACAGCAAGGAGCCCAGTTCAGTCACAGGCTAGGTTCCCACAGCAAACAGATATACGTGTAGCTTTTAAATTAAAGTTTAACTGGCTGCAATAAAATAGAACAGTTTTTCTACACACAAAAGGTTAAAAATAAAATGTTTTTTTTTCCCAAAATAAAGGCAGCAACAGTCACACAGCTATGATCCACTACTGTAAAATAAAGAAAAAATATAATTCCCTGGTCCCCAGAGTGAAACAATGCTGCAATATGTGTGCAGATACAATGCACTGCAAGAAAAAATCTGATTCTGATAAATTGTTCAGCAAAACACAGCAAAGCAAGCTGACAAGGGCACACACCACTGCACTGATTAGGAACTGAAGTAAAAATGACTACAAGATTGCTAATGTTCACTAGACTACCAACTCCCTATTCTAGGTTAACAGTGGATTGGACAAATTTGTTTGGCGTTTAATGCCTTACTTACTGGCCCTCACATCAATCATTTAGTGATGTTCTGTCAGGATTAGAAAGGGGAAGTTGTACACATGAATGGGCAGACCCCTGTACATCACTGCAAAAGAAGAAGCTCATTTGTTAAACAATCTCAGCTCCTCCCCCCTCTCCTGTGTTCTCTGCCCCTGTTTTATTTAGCACCAAAAGTTCTGAACGAAAACTGAACGAATGACACTAATGAACATGAAAAATTTTGTTGCAGGCCAAATGCAGTCACATTATCATTCATCTACTGGTATGCCCCTGAATGGACAAATGAGTCAATAATCAGATGAATACATATTTATATGAAAACAAATGCACGTCTAGTGGTGACAAATATGGGAGGAGGGAAGAGAGTTGTTTGGGAGGAATCAGGTAGTGATCAGGGGGTGGGAGGTGTCAGGTTGGAGGGAAATCCCTACACTAGAGTGAATATTAACACTACAAGCTAACTGCTTAACCCCTTCACTCCTGGGAGTTTTAGAAGTGTGGTGCGCAGCTGCAACTAGCAGCCTTCTAATTGCCAAAAACCAGTTGCAAAGCAATGCGTCTGCTGTTTCTGAACAATGAGGGCCCCAGAGAAGCTTTTACAACCATTTGTCTTATGTTGTCAAATGTCAAATGTTGTCAAATGTTTGTAAAAAAAAGTTAAATTTTTTTTTATATGATCGCATTTGGTGGCCAAATATTGTCATCAATTATACCAAAATGGGCCTAGATCAATACTTTGGGTTGTCTGCTTTTATTTATATATATATATATATATATATATTTTTTTTTTTTTTTTTTTTTTTTTCACATGTAAATAAAACAAACAAAGGCTCTATTTCTGTTTAAACAGAGTGATAGCAAAAATTCTAAAATGCTTTTCTCTGAAATTCCCGGTAGCCAAGGGATTACTACATTTTCACAAAATACATATTTAATTTTGCTGCTCTTTAATGGTTTAAGTAGTTTAAGTTAGTGCCCTTTCAAGTCCTCCATTGCTGTATGCAACCATAGATGGGGTATCCATGCCCTTATTAAGAGAGAAGCTTTTTGGATATTTTATTTAATAACTAGAGTTCCACTAGGCTTCAACATTGAGGCAGATATAATTAACTTCTGGCAGTAAGAAAAATACATTTAATATAATTTTATGTATATTAGGGGTTTGTGTTTTTTCTTCCCTAAATTAGAAATTGAGATTTAAATTGGGGTTCTGGGTGTAAATGGTTTCACATAGTGCTACTTTGTGTTTCCATTCAATATGTTACACGTTGTATCTGATTGTTTGATACTTTGCCTAACAAAGAATTTAATTAAGATGGAGCAAATAATAAGTACTTGGATCTTGATAGAACTATGTGTAAAATATATGTATATCAAATCATGCTAACCATACACGTGAATTTTCCACTATATGTATACAACGTTAAGTATTTGTTATGCCATTCAACCTATTAGGTTGCAGAAATGTGTTTAAATATCTGTATAGTGGAAGCGAGAGACACAAGTCTATGAATAAGGCGAGTAACAGCCAAAATGCGTGAGTGTGTCTCCTTCCACTTTTGTTTTTAACTTTTCTTCATGTGACCGCTAATACATTTTTGGACTTTTAAACCTCAGTGCCCACCTGTCATGTCTTTACCATAGATAGGATAGCAGGTCATATGTAATGTTGCATTATTTTTATGGCTTCACTAAAAAGTTTATACTTGACTGTTCAGCCACTCATGAAAAGCCACCATCATTTCATCATCCTACAAAGAACTAATTTCTTTTTAAATGATCTTTCAAGATGGGAACAGGTCATAGTGACTGGGGACAAGGTCTGGTGAGTATAGGGTGGGTGGGATCCAGCGATTCTATCTTTAGCAATGGCAGACATATCAACCAACAACTTATGCATGGTAGCATGGTATTTCACTCAGGATCCCAATATATGGATGCATTAGTTGTTATCAGTTAAAGCCAGTTAGGGACAGATATCTAGCAGAGTTATCTTTGAGAAGTCAGCAGGATGCATTTCAAGTTCTGAGTATTAAAAAGAGCTAAATTACATGAAAGGGGGCAAAATAAATCATGAAAATATATTGCAAAGTTGTTTTATTATGCATAACTAAACATTTTATATGCAAATATCAAGATGTTTACTGTCCCTTTAAGCATGTGTAAGTCCTAAACAATATAGAACAATATACTTTTACTACACTAATGTAAGCCAGAGCTTCCCAATTAGGACTAAGATTTATTGCATAAAACAGAGCTTCTAATCAGTATGCTACCAATTTTGGTGCTCTGTTCTGTGGTTTTCCTTCCTCTATTTGTTTTTTTTTCCGGTTCCTTTCACTAAAACTAGGATCTGTCCAAACCCTACCCAGATATGCTCAAACCCTGCCAAAAATGTCCAAGGTTCCTCCCTTTAAAAATTAGTCCTGCCCATAAACTGGCCAGATTCCACCCCAGCCCAGGTTTTTAATTTAAAATGGTGGGAGTAGGTAGGATAAAAAAAAGAATAATTGTTAAAGGGACAGTCTACACCTTTGCCATCTTAAAGTCTTACCTTTGATTAAGCTGCAAATAGCCTCCTGCACCTTCTCTATATCATGCCGCAGGAATGGTGAAAAAAAGTTGTTTTAAAATCAATATTGTTTCTGCCCACTTTGAAATGGCGACCAAGCTCCACCCACTGATGACATCATGATTTGAGCCACATCTAGGCACTCTGCTGAATTGACAGTCTGTAGAATCCAACTAGTGAGTCTTAAGTCTCTTTTGTATTGGAATTATATATATGTATATATATATATATATATATATATATATATATATATATATATATATATATACAGTATATAAATATTATGCAGCGTTATACAAGGGTACAATAAATATTATCATTATATTTATATAGATAATGGTTGTGCAGCAGAATACAAGTGTTACAATAAATATTATCATTATCTATATATATATATATATATATATATTTAAATATATATATATATAAATAGTCCTAAAGCCCGTTCACACGGGCCATTTTTTGCAGTACAGCGGTTCCACCCCTTGCGCTCTCTCCCTCCCCCTCTATTTTGATCTCTATCTCTCCCCCCTCTCTTTTTCTCTCTCTCTCCCCCATCTCTTTTGCTCTCTCTCTCCCCCTCTCTTTTGAGCTCTCTCTCTCCCCCCTCTGTTTTGCGCTCTCTCCCCCCTTTTCTTTTGCGCTCTCTCTCTCCCCATCTCTTTTGCTCTCTCCCTCCCCTCCTCTATCTTGCGCTCTCTCTCCCCCTCTCTTTTGCTCTCTGTCTCCCCCTCTCTTTTGCGCTCTCTCTATCCCCCATCTCTTTTGCTCTCTCTCCCCCTCTCTTTTGCGCTCTCTCCCCCCTCTCTCCCCCCCCCCCTCCTCTCTCTCTCCCTCCCCTCTCTCCCCCCTCCTCTCTCTCTCTCCCCCCTCCTCTCTCTCTCTCCCCCCCTCTCTCTCTCTCTCCCCCCCTCCTCTCTCTCCCCCTCCTCTCTCTCTCCCCCCTCCTCTCTCTCCCCCCTCCTCTCTCCCCCCCCCTCCCCCCCTCCTCTCTCTCCCCCTCCTCTTTCTCTCTCTCTCTCTCTCTCTCTCTCCCCTCCCCTCTCTCTCCCCTCCTCTCTCTCTCCCCTCTCTCTTTTGTGCTCTCTCCCCCTCTTTTGCTCTCTCTCTCCCCCCTAACTTTTGTGCTCTCTCTTTCCCCATCTCTTTTGTGCTCTCTCCCCCCTCTCTTTTGCTCTCTCTCCCCCTCTCTTTTGTGCTCTCTCCCCCCTCTTTTGCTCTCTCTCCCCCCTCTCTTTTGCGCTCTCTATCTCCCCCTCTTTTTTGCGCTCCCCCCCCTCTCTTCGCGCTCTCCCCCCTCTCTTTTGCTCTCTCTCCCCCATCTCTTTTGCGCTCTCTCCCCCCCTCTCCTCTCTCTCTCCCCTCCTCTCTCTCCCCTCCTCTCTCTCCCCTCCTCTCCCTCTGTCTCCCCTCCTCTCTCTCTCTCCCCCTCTCCTCTCTTCCCCCCTCTCCTCTCTCTCCCCCCTCTCCTCTCTCTTTCCCCCTCTCTCTCCCCCCTCTCCTCTCTCTCCCCCTCTCCTTTCTCTCTCCCCCTCTCCTCTCTCTCTCTCCCCCCTCTCCTCTCTCTCCCTCCCCCCTCCTCTCTCTCTCCCTCCCCCCCCTCTCCTCTCTCTCTCCCTCCCCCCTCTCCTCTCTCTCTCTCCCTCCCCCCTCTCCTCTCTTTCTCCCTCCCCCCCTCTCCTATCTCTCTCCCTCCCCCCTCTCCTCTCTCCCTCAACCCTCTCCTCTCTCTCCCTCCCCCCCTCTCCTCTCTCTCCCTCCCCTCTCCTCTGTCTCTCTCCCCCCTCTCCTCTCTCTCCCCTCCTCTCTCTCCCCTCTCTCCCCTCCTCTCTCTCCCCTCCTCTCTGTCTCTCTACCCTCTCTATCTTGCGACTGCTGCCCGGCCACGCCCCCTTCACGGCCGACCAAACCCCTTTCATGGCCATTCCCGCCGGCCATGCCCCCTTCATGCCAGCCACTCCCCCAGTCACGCCCACTTCTGCCGCAGATGAGATCAGCTAGGCAGTAGGACTCAAAGGCCAGGTGTGATTGTCCTCGTGCTGTCTCTACTGCGCATGACAGCTTCGGACAAACACACTTGGCCTTTTATATAATAGGATGATTCTGCAGCACTATACATGGAGTACAATACATTTTATCATTATATTTATATATAATGATTCTGCAGCTCTATACAAGGTGTACAATAAATATTATCATTATTTTTATATATATAATTGTGCAGCACTATACAAGAGAGATCTTTATAATGATTGTGCAGCACTATACAAGGGTTACAATAAATATTATCATTATCTATATATATATATATATATATATATATATATATATATATATATATATATATATATATATACTTTGGTATCCTTTGCTGAAAAGAATATCTAGATAGGCTCAGTAGCTGCTGATTGGTGACTCACCCATGTGCATTGTTATTTCTTCCACAAAGGATATCTAAAGAATGAAGCAAATAAGATAATAGAAGTAAATTGGAATATTGTTTAAAATTGTATTCTCTATCTCAATCATGAAAGAAAAAAAATTGGATTTAATGTCTCTTTAATTTTGACTAAACTGCCCCTTTATTATACAGTGCAACATGTATATAGATGCCTTGCATTATCATATAGTACAGATTGTTGTGTTTATTAGTTTATAAATGTTTATTATCATCACTATATATTGTCAAAATGTGTACTGGTCCTCTAGTTAAATCTTGCCAGTAATCCACTGCAAGTTAATGTGATCAATTTTAGGGCTTGACAAATTTATCAAGATGCATTCACAGCTTTTAATAACTTGCAAGAGTCTGTAACCACAAATTTAAAAAGCAATCTATGCTTCTTAAAGGGACAGTCTAGGCCGAAATAAACTTTAATGATTCAGATAGGGCATGTAATTTTAAACAATTTTCCAATTTACTTGGTATTCTTAGTTGAAAGCTTAACCTAGGAGGTTCATATGCTAATTTCTTAGACCTTGAAGGCCACCTCTTTTCAGAATGCATTTTAACAGTGTTTCACTACTAGAGGGTGTTAGTTCATGTTTTTCATATAGATAACACTGTGCTCGTGCACGTGAAGTTATCTGGGAGCAGGCACTGATTGGCTAAACTGCAAGTCTGTCAAAAGAACTGAAATAAAGGAGCAGTTTGCAGAGGCTTAGATACAAGATAATAACATAGGTTAAAAGTATATTAATATAACTGTGTTGGTTATGCAAAACCGTGGAATGGGTAATAAAGGGAATATCTATCTTTTAAAACAATAAAAATTCTGGTGTAGACTGTCCCTTTAATCTAGATGACAGGGATAAATCACCTCAAACTCAATTGTTTGGGGTGATTGACAGTCTCTACTCTCTTGCAATTGGTTGCCCAAGTGCAGGGGGCCGGATTAAACAACAGAGCTTTTCTGCTGTCTTAAAGTTTGCAAAGTTGCAATTGCAGGTATACAGATTCTGTGCTTGAGAACTTATCCACATACAGCTTGCTTCATTTTCCTGTTAGACATGCTAGTATCAGTGTAGGTATAATGCTGAAAAAAAAGAGGTCATCCTGCCTCCAGGTTTGTGTGTTTTATATATTTTCACCATTGTTTGATTCATTTTGCAAAGCCATCACTGATTTGCTATATTGTGAAGAGCCACCACTTTGCTATGTTATGTCATGCAGAAATTAACCACTATAGCTAGTGTATATATGATAAATAAGATTGACAGTCAACAATTTGATGTGATAACTGAAATCTTTTTTCTCTATCATTATAGATAAAATAGTTATATACAGCTGCTTAACACATCACTAGAACATTTTGTTAAGAAACAGTAATGGTAGGGTACATCATTTATTTTGAGGGAGCGATAAAAAGTATCTTCCTGTGAGTGCTAATTGTATGTTGTGGTCAGTTGGGTTTATAGTTGGTTATGAATAGTAATGAAATGAAAAGTGGTTGTATATTTTACACACACTTTGCCCTTGAATTGACTAATTTTTTCCATTAAATTCTTTGGTTATCCTGATTTATATATTTTTCTTTAAATCCTTAGAAAGAAGATATGAGAATTGCAACAGCCAGCTACACTATTTCTATCCTGTTGTTTTTTAAATATACCACTAGATGGCACTACAAACTTGTGTAAAATATGGAACGCTGCACGCAGTTGAAAATAAGTAGTGCTATTATTTATAAGAAGTGAATGATTATATATATATATATATATATATATATATATATATATATATATATATACATATATATATACACATACATACATACATACATATATATATATATATATATATATATATATATATATATATATATATATATATGTGTGTCAGTATTGCTTCAGACTTGAAAAAGGAAGACATTCTTCCGAAAGCTTGTCATCTTATAAATGTATAGTTAGTCCAATAAAAAAGTATCATTGCTCAATGCAATACTCTTGTTATTTTGATATCTAAATCTCTGGACTAACACGGCTACTCCAATCAACATACAGTATATATATAATTATTATTGGTTATTTGTCTACAGTGGAATGACTAGTGCCTAGGGACTATATCACTTTATTTTTTAAAACTGTGGGAGCATAAAGTAAGAACTGTTATCACAAATGAAAGAAATATATTTATATTATGTGACATTTAAAAGGATATTTACAAATGTGAAACTTTTAACTAAGCATTACATATTGTGCCTGATTTACTTCTTTATTGTTTTTGTATATAGGCTGAATACCCTTAAATGTTTGTCAGTGAATACTTCTACTAAAACCATATAGACTAAATGTTATTCTCATTAGATAACAATTTAGATACCAGAATATAAAGACACAATAACCTGGATACATTAATTCTCATCTCTATAATGCAAACTGTGGCAACAAGGTCTCTCAAATGATTAAAAAAATATATATATTTGACCACTATTTTCCTGGGATAGTCCCAGTTTTTGGCCTTCTGTCACATTGTATAATTGTCCCTGAAGTCTGTCCCACATTGTAAAATTGTGCCCTGCATTGTGGCCTTGGCATGGATCTTTGTGTGGAAATTAGACTTTATTTTTCTTATGTAGATTTCTTTGATTACTTTGGCATATGAGCCCGAGCAGAATAGTAAAATAATGTATCACATTTGATGATGTCATCTGTGACTCTCCAGCAGTTTACAGATTAGAAAATATTTCATATCTGTTGCACAATTTACATTGGGCAGTTTAGGGTGGAAACCAGGGACATAACTACAGGGGTCTCAGAAGTTAAAATGGGGAGAGAGTAAGCGCTAAAAAGCTTAAAAGGCTAGTAAAAGGTACATTTTAATACATATAAAAATTTACAAATGGCAATCAGACGCATGGATCCATGTCTGACTTAACAAAAAAAAAAATATATATATAATAAACAAATCTAAAAATATCTAAAAATATCCAATGGAGTATAGCATGTGACGCTGACTTAGTGAGCCAGTGATGAGGAGTTAGGACATGTACATTCAATAATATAAACAACCTAAGTGAGTGATTGAGTGCACACAATAGCTTTCAACAAAGAAAAATAGCATTCACAAAAAATAGTGTTCACAAAAATTGGCGTACATAAAAAATGTTCAAATGTTCAACCGGTTATATGTAAGTGAATCCAGTAGTGTTTCCTCCAAAGTGACGTGTAGAAATATAACGTGAAGTCAATAATAGTAGAATGTAAACGTTGAGTGGGTCAAATTATTGTGGTTCAGCTGCTAAATTAAAAAATTGTAAATCCGTGAGGTGTATAAAAATAAAAATAAAAATAACTTGTGAAAAAATCCACGTGGAAAACTTGAATTCAAATGATAAACAAAGGTCAAAAATCAAAAGACAAAAATCAAAAGACAAAAATATCAAAAGACAAAAATAGAAAATCAGTGATAATATTAAAAAGCACTAAAGATCTAGTGAAAACAAATCCTTAATTCAGATGTTAAAAATCCTTGGTAAGATCCATAACAAACATATACATCGATAAAATACCTAAAAGGGAACAAAAGAGAAACAAATAGTGCAACACTGTATATGATATATAATATAGTTAATTAAAACCAAGCTCACCAGTATGCCAACGCGTTTCGGCCTAGACTAGGCCTTTCTCAAGACTATACTGTATCAGAAAATCTGGGAGCTTTAAGTAGGGTCAGTGTTGAAATGATTGGTGCTGTTTTGGCGCCATTTTTAGAGGCACCTCCCTTTCCTGTTTCACCCATTGCATCTCTGGGATATTTCCTATGTTATGTTTCCTGTTTCACCCATTGCATCTCTGGGATATTTCCTATGTTATGTTTCCTGTTTCACCCATTGCATCTCTGGGATATTTCCTATGTTATGTTTCCTGTTTCACCCATTGCATCTCTGGGATATTTCCTATGTTATGTTTCCTGTTTCACCCATTGCATCTCTGGGATATTTCCTATGTTATGTTTATGTTTTCCCATCTTAAAGGTTAATTGGTTCCTATTATTGCCACAAATTCTAGTATAAATCTAGATTTTCCTATTTATTTGTTTTTTATTTTCATTATTAGGTAATAGTAGCGTTTTGTCAATGTTGTTATTATTATATTCTGTGTTAACTCAGCTAGTTTTCTGGGCGGGTTTCCCCTTTCTTTGGGCTCAAATTGCTTATTTATTTACATGGACTGGTTCTCATTTATGAATTGCATAGGACAATTTGGTCACAAAGATACATCAGCACCAATGAGTAAATATACAAGCATAAGTACATTTGTCAAGTAATTATCACCTGGCAACAGATCCATACACGGGAATAATAGACCTAAAGAATTGCGACAATGTTGTATTGAATACACCCAGCTTTGTCAAACTGAACACATTCAGTATGACAACTTTAACCTGTATTCATACACTGGTCTATACATAACAATCCAATGTAGGACTACTTAATGAGTGAAATGAAATATCATAATTTGAAGATTTTGTATCTTGTATCCTCTACCCCACGTCTGCCCCAAAGTCAAACAGAAGCCATCACTTTGAGTGTATTTACGTCTGATCTTACACCAGCTGATTTCTGGTTAATGGTCACCTAAAGTCCTTTATATACACATACAAATGTAATGAAACCCTCCCAATTAGATTTGAGCTTACACCTTCACTGTGAACAGATAGGAAGATCCTTGATCCCTCTTGAGACATTACAGTTTGTCATCCCACCATCGGCGGTGAGATACAGCATTAGGATGCAATAAACGTCTCACAATGTTAAGTTAGATAAACATTGCAGGTCTATACTTTATCAAGGTCATATATGACTCAATGGCTCCTTGAGAATACCCATAGGCTTTATTTTCAAAAGAACTAGAAGGAAGCAGTGAAACGGCTATCCATTACGAAAGTATGAACAAATAAAAGTAAATTGTAAAGCTATTCAATATTAGGATCCAAGAATGTGCCTAGAATTAAGAAAGTGAGTTTTATTAGGATCCAAGAATGTGCTTAGAATTAATATAGCGAGTTTTATTAGAAGCAGTTTTACTATAAGCAGTGACAGATTAGCATTGTTAGAAATTACATACATTATTCAAAGAATTGACTATTCCCAGTAACCGATTCTATTACATATTGGCACATTGACTCTGACATTATATGTTATAGACACAGAGACAATGAGCCATAGTAAGATCGGGTAATACCGAATATCTGAGAAAGATCTGTAGTCCTAATAAGTGAGGGAACTACATATCCCATAAGTCAATGGGGAATATGATGCTGCACCTTCCGGTCATATGATGCAGACCGGTGGACCAAAGAACTTCCGGTCACATGATAGAGACCGGTGAATCGAATAAACAATGTCTCCCAAAAGCTAAAACGGAAGTTGATGCCGCGATACCAGGCCACTTCCGGTCATAGCAATTTTCAAAATAAGATCGCATTTGAAATTAAGTTTTTGACATCAACAGGGGCAATTCATAAATGAGAACCAGTCCATGTAAATAAATAAGCAATTTGAGCCCAAAGAAAGGGGAAACCCGCCCAGAAAACTAGCTGAGTTAACACAGAATATAATAATAACAACATTGACAAAACGCTACTATTACCTAATAATGAAAATAAAAAACAAATAAATAGGAAAATCTAGATTTATACTAGAATTTGTGGCAATAATAGGAACCAATTAACCTTTAAGATGGGAAAACATAAACATAACATAGGAAATATCCCAGAGATGCAATGGGTGAAACAGGAAACATAACATAGGAAATATCCCAGAGATGCAATGGGTGAAACAGGAAACATAACATAGGAAATATCCCAGAGATGCAATGGGTGAAACAGGAAACATAACATAGGAAATATCCCAGAGATGCAATGGGTGAAACAGGAAACATAACATAGGAAATATCCCAGAGATGCAATGGGTGAAACAGGAAAGGGAGGTGCCTCTAAAAATGGCGCCAAAACAGCACCAATCATTTCAACACTGACCCTACTTAAAGCTCCCAGATTTTCTGATACAGTATAGTCTTGAGAAAGGCCTAGTCTAGGCCGAAACGCGTTGGCATACTGGTGAGCTTGGTTTTAATTAACTATATTATATATCATATACAGTGTTGCACTATTTGTTTCTCTTTTGTTCCCTTTTAGGTATTTTATCGATGTATTTGTTTGTTATGGATCTTACCAAGGATTTTTAACATCTGAATTAAGGATTTGTTTTCACTAGATCTTTAGTGCTTTTTAATATTATCACTGATTTTCTATTTTTGTCTTTTGATATTTTTGTCTTTTGATTTTTGTCTTTTGATTTTTGACCTTTGTTTATCATTTGAATTCAAGTTTTCCACGTGGATTTTTTCACAAGTTATTTTTATTTTTATTTTTATACACCTCACGGATTTACAATTTTTTAATTTAGCAGCTGAACCACAATAATTTGACCCACTCAACGTTTACATTCTACTATTATTGACTTCACGTTATATTTCTACACGTCACTTTGGAGGAAACACTACTGGATTCACTTACATATAACCGGTTGAACATTTGAACATTTTTTATGTACGCCAATTTTTGTGAACACTATTTTTTGTGAATGCTATTTTTCTTTGTTGAAAGCTATTGTGTGCACTCAATCACTCACTTAGGTTGTTTATATTATTGAATGTACATGTCCTAACTCCTCATCACTGGCTCACTAAGTCAGCGTCACATGCTATACTCCATTGGATATTTTTAGATATTTTTAGATTTGTTTATTATATATATATTTTTTTTTTTGTTAAGTCAGACATGGATCCATGCGTCTGATTGCCATTTGTAAATTTTTATATGTATTAAAATGTACCTTTTACTAGCCTTTTAAGCTTTTTAGCGCTTACTCTCTCCCCATTTTAACTTTTGTATTGTTAGCCTACTAGGAGGCTATATAGTTAGTAAGCTTAAGGCCCTGGGTGTAGCGCTCGGTCCACTTCTCCTGTTCTTATAGGGGTCTCAGAAGTGTCAGACAGGGCCCAAACGTCTTGCTGATGCTGCAATCAGTTGTGATGTTGCTACAGGCGGGTATAGTGGCTCCTCCTGCATCACATCTGGCCCCTCTGTGTACTCCCCTACAAACTAGGGCTTGCAATGTAAGGAAAGTGCTTGTATTTGCCTTTACATAATATGGTGGCAAGATTTCCAAGATGGCTGCCACAACGTTGCTGTACAGAAAAAAACTGTCACCATATTAGTATAAGAAGTAAATATCCTCTGGCATAGACTAACCAAGAAGGATGGATGTGTTGCGGTCTGTGTGAATAGACAATAAATTGCAAAAAAGAAAATTCTCTACCAATGGTCTTTATCATCGTACTAATGCTTTTCATATAATCCATTCAAAGCTTCAGAGCAGCAATGCACTACTTCGAGCTAGCTGAACACATCTGGTGAACCAATCACAAGATACATATGTGTGCAGCCACCAATCGCCGGCTAGCCCCTAGTAGTGTATCGTTTCTCCTTAGCCTACTTAGGTTTGCTTTGCAACAAAGAATACCAAGACAATGACAAAAATTTGATAATATAAGTAAATTGAAAAGTCTCCTAAAATGACACGCTCTATCTGAATCATGAAAGTATCATTTTTAATTTATATTAAAATAGCATTATTATTATTAGTGCTAACATATTACACAGCACAGTAACATTAAGTATATAGTAGTACAATAATCAAGAAACATTAACATAAATCATAAAGGGTAGAGGGCATGGCCCTAGAGTCACTATAAGCTATAAAGCCTTTTTATATAAAATGATCAACAGGACAGGTGGACTTGTGAGCTTACATTCTAAAGGAAGGAGGGAGAGGAACAGGCATGTTTTTAAGGAACAATATATATATATATATATATATATATATATATATATATATATATATAGAGAGAGAGAGAGAGAACAGAGTTGAAGAAGGGCACTCTCAGGGTTTGTATAGAGAAGAATATTTTCTTTATTCTTAGAACATTAATACATGGTCGACGTTTTGGCCCTCAGTTGGGCCTTCATCAGGACAGGTATGATCTTTAAACTGCCAAGTGGCAGTAATCATAGATCCAAACAAGCGAATATATATATATATATATATATATATATATATATTAGCACCTCCCCAGTTATAAAATACATATATTAGATGTATTTGATTTCTATATTTACATATATCATTTTGTGTATTGCCAAGTTAGGTATTTTGGACAACAATACTATTTTACACCTTTTTAGGCAATATTTTAATAGAGTTTCTGTATTTTGTAGGAAATAATTAGACTGCTAGGTAAATTAACAATACTCCTTAACACACTGAGATGCTAATTTTAAAATGCTCTTTGGTATGTGCTAACAATTGCTGACCATGTGCCTTTAACCAGCCATTGAAGGATTTAATTATAAAAATGTTTGTTTTAGTTACTCTTTGTTTATGCAAAACAAGACTCTGGAATATTGCTCATTATTGGTATCTTTCACCTCTCCCAGGCCAGATGCTGTAATTTAAGGTAATTGAGGTTAGGGGATTCAGAAGTGTCTTGTTTCCTAGTCAGTTTTCCTTTACTCAAACTGACAGTGACGAATAAGGTGTAATAGATCCATTACAACTCTCTTAAAGGGAATGTAAAACAACATATCTTATGTGGCTGAGTCAACTGGTGACCCTTAATTTCTCACTGTTAAATCAGTTACATTCCTACTGTCAAACACTAAATGCTGAAGTTTAGAAATGAATACTTTTTGTTCTTAAAACATTTTGTTTAATTAAAAGAAACTGAGACCCTTTTTGTGAACACTTTACAAATAGGAAAGTTGTGTAATCATTTTCTTGCAGTGCACATTGGTGAGGGGATTTGTTTACAGTGCTGTACCTCCTAGACAGGTCATTCAATAAATGAGGCTTCACGCTAAGGGACAGACAAGAAGTATATCTGTCATTTAAACTTGTTTTATAAAACATCCTAATCACAAAAAATATACAGAAATGTTTTAATAAGCTCCTGGTGCTGACATGGGAACATGAATTGTTTTAGAAAGTAGTAGGTGTTGCTAGATAGATAGATAGATGGATAGATAGATAATAGATAAATAGATAGGTGATAGATAAATACATAGGTGATAGATAGACAGACAGATAGATAGACACACGGATAGCCAGACAGACAGACAGATAGATAGATATATAGATAGATAGATAGATAGAAAGAAAGAAAGATAGATAGATAGATAGATAGATAGATAGATAGATGATAAATGATATATATATTTTATAGATAGCTATTTTTTTGGTGAGTTCAGGTTACAAATTAGATCCAAGAAAAAAATCCCCATTTAGAATTTGTTAGAAAATATCAATTAAATGTGATAGGCTTACTTCTAAATATTTACACTTTTGTTGAATGTTTTAATTAGATTTAGTTTACCATTAGGTTATGCATCAGCCCATTTGCTGTGAATCCAGTATAAATAGGTGGATACTTTGGCATAGCTCATCTAGGCCTATGCCTAGGGCAACAGTATTTAGTAGGGTAGTAAATGCTCCCATAGAAAGTAATAACCATCGCTATTACATCTTACTTGAGGTACCGATTCCCAACCCCCTATTAATAGCTAAAATTTTGTTGCAATGCTGTAGGATTGTCTTTAGCAATTGCAAATTGCATAGAATGTATGACTTACACCTAGATTACAAGTTTTGCGGTACGGCTATACCTCTAAAAAATTGGCCATTGCGCATGGAATGGCAGGTCTCCCATATTACAAGTCGAGGCGGTATAGCTATAACGCAAGCATTTTAGCCTGTAACGCAACAATCCATTCCGCACTCAAAAAATTACGTTTGATTTCCATAGCGCCGTATTACAGATTGTGTGGTCCAGCTAAAATGCTTGCGTTACAGCCTATACCGCTGTGATCCATAACGTGATCTGAGACCAGTAGTTATGGATTTTGCGAAACAAAAATGTTTCACAAAACTCCTAATTAAAATGTTACAAAGTACACTAACACCAATAAACTACCTATTAACCCCTAATCCGCCACCCTCCCGCAATGCAACTACTATATTAAATGTATTAACCCCTAATCTGCAGCCCACCCACATAGCCAACACTATATAAAGCTATTAACCCCTAAACCGCTGCCCCCCCCACATCGCTACTACTATAATAAACCTATTAACCTGAAAACCACCGCCCCCCCCCCCACATCGCAAATACTAAACTAAACCTATGAACCCCTAAAGTGTCAGCCCTCCACATCGCAACTACTAAACTAAACCTATTAACCCCAAAACCGCCATCCCCCCACATCGCAACACACTAATTAAACTATTAACCCCTAAACCTAATACCCCCCTAATTTTAAATTAAATTTACAATATAACTATCTTTAAATATATACCTGTGAAATAAAAAAAAAACAAGTTTAAACTACAAAGTAACCTAACATTACTATTTAAAAACAATACAATTAATGAAAAATAAAAGACTCTAAGATTACAAAAAATAATAAACAAAATGATCCAAAATAATAAAAATTACACCTAATTGAATACCCCTGTAAAAACAAACCCCCCCCCAAATAAAAACACCCCCTAACCTAATAATAAACTACCAATAGACCTTAAAAGGGCCTTTTGTAGAGCATTACCTTAAGTTAAACAGCTCTTTTACCCCACTAACCCCAGGAAATCTACTCACAGCTCCTGAAGTCCGGACATCCATCTTCATCCAGGTGGCGAGAAGTCTTCATCCAGGCGGGCCGCGGGCGACATCTTCATCCATCGCGGAGGCATCTTCTATCTTCATCCCGGTGGCTCGGAGCTGTGGAGGCGCGGAGCATCATCGCCGGCAGCACGGACATCCATCGTGGAGAATCCTCTTCATATGATCACTGTCGTACACTGAAGCTTGAATGCAAGGTACCCATTGACTGACATTTCCAAATCAGCTAATAGGATGAGAGCTACTGAAATCATATTGACTGATTTTATGTCCGCGCCACCGGAAACGATGCTCCGTGCCTCGTAGTGTTAGGATTTTTTTAATTTTTAATTTAGTAGTTTTTATTTTTCGTTAATTTTATTGTTTTAAAATAGTAATGTTAGGTTACTTTATAGTTTAACCTTAGTTTTTTTTATTTCACAGGTAAGTATTTATTTAAAGATAGTTATATTGTAAATTTAATTTAAAATTAGGGGGTATTAGGTTTAGAGGTTAATAGTTTAATTTAGTGTGTTGCTATGTGGGGGGACGGTGGTTTAGGGGTTAATAGGTTTAGTTTAGAAGTTGCGATGTGGGGGCCGGCGGTTTAGGGGTTATTGGGTTTATTATAGAAGTAGCGATGTGGGGGGGGGGGCGGCGGTGTAGGGGTTAATAGATTTATTTTATTAGCAGGGATGTGAGGGGCCAGCGGTTTAGGGGTTAAAAGGTTTTATTTAGTTTATTTAGTGTTGGCGATGTCGGGGTGGCGGATTAGGTGTTAATAATTTTATTTAGTGTTGGCGATGTTGGGGAGCGGTGGATTAAGGGTGTTTAGACTAGTGGTTTATGTTAGGTTTTAACGTAACTTTCTTTTCCCCATAGTTATCAATCGGGTTGTGTTACGGCGATCGCCATTCCACGATCACAGTTTTTTCTCTCCATTGATGTCTATGGGGGAAAGCGTGCATGAGCACGTAAAGTCAGGCCTTGGGTTGTGTGCGGTATGAAGCTTATCGCACCATACCCCACAACAATGTTGTTTTTCAGTAACTTGTAATGGCAGCTCTATGGAAAGTGCGATAACGCTAATTTTTTTGCGTTATTTACGCACCCGGTATAGCGCAAAACTTGTAATCTTGGTGTTAGTCTTTAAAGGGATATTATTATATTTGTCATATTTACATTGTTGTAACTATATGTAACAACCTATGAAACAAACTGTGATGTTATTTGCATTTTGTATGTAATATGCCTTAAATAAAATATACTTAAAAAAAAAATCTATTGAGCTTAAAGAGAAATAACAGTCAAAACTGAAATGTGGATGAGTGGAATTCCATTTTGTATTGAACCTTTTTACAATATACTTGCACATATATAGGAAGCGCCTTGTGCAACAGCATTTACATACCGTGTCTGTGCAGAGAGTTGTATAATGCAAAATGACACAATACACTGTGCAGGTGCAGCATTTGTATGCTGTTCAGGGCATGCGCAGCATATGTGCATATGCATATGTTTTTAATAATTACAATTTAAAAGCACAAATGTATAGAGCTAACATAACTGAGAGAGACACAAAGGGCTCGATTTATCAAGCCTCTACGGCTGCAAGTTCTCACAAGAACTTGCTCGCCGTGATTTATCAAGCAGCGGTCACCAGACCGCTGCTTCCCTAAGATCTTCGCCACCTCTATTGTGGCGAAATTCAATCTCCTCGGTCGAGTCCGACCGAGGAGATTGACAGCTCCTGCCCGTGATTGGCTGTGCGCGGGCAGGGGGCGGGATTGCACGCGAGCGCAAAATTGAGCTCGTGTGCAATGGCGAATACCTGCGGGTAATTTCGCCCCGCCACAGGCGAGCTGAGGCATACAGGGGCACATATATGCGCCCCTGTACGCCTCAGCATTAATAAATCTAGCCCACAATGTAAAACCAAAGGTAAGATTTATGATGTATATACTGTAGATGCAGTATTAAGAAAAGTACCAAATTGTCATATCTTACAAATAGAAGAAGACCCTCCATGAAATACCTCTGTTTTTGGCCAGTAGCAAAAGTAGCCACCAGTAGTGTATTGCTACTCTGAACCTACCTAGGTATGCTTTTCAACAAAGGATACCATTTGCTAAAAGAACCTTAAAAGTTTAAGTCTGACTTTCATGTCCTTTTTGTCAAAAATATTAGAATCAAGTAGTGAGAAACTGCAGCATTAGTCAGTGTCTATAATGTACTATATATCATAGGTGTGCTATATCATGTATGCAGTTCCTGTAGTAGAGAAACTATACAACAAAACCTTTATTAGGCTTGGAAAATAATTGTTAGCAGTGCAATATCTGCTTGGGGAAGTCAATGCTGCTACATAAATTATGTACAAAACATGTTTAAACAAGCACCATTCAGGACTGATTTATATTTTATTGACCTTGTCTTGTATAATTAATTAATGCATTATATTGCTTAAATGTTGTGTATCAAGCAATCAAATACAGTATTGATTTAGCTTAAAGCTACCTTTCTGATTAGGATGAATTAGCTTTTTTTTGACTTATCAAAACATTTCTGTATTTTATCTCCAAATATATGAATGCCCAAAGCATAGCATACTGTGTAACATGAGATATTATACTTTATTTTTTTGGTAAATGTTTTGTAATTTTACACATTTGTTTGTCTGTCTTTCAATCTATCTATCTATCTATATCTATATATTGATATCTATCTATCTATCTATCATCTATCTATCTATCTACCTACATCTATATATTGATATCTATCTATCTATCATCTATCTATCTATCTATCTATCTATCTATCTATCTACCTACATCTATATATTGATATCTATCTATCTATCTATCTATCTATCATCTATCTATCTATCTACATCTATATATTGATATCTATCTATCTATCTATCTATTGGTTGATCTATCTATCTATTGATCTATCAATCTATCTATCTATCATCTATCTATGTAGCTCAGTGTTTCTCAATTCCAGCTTCCAGGATAGGTTAACAGCCTGATCAGCTAACTATTTCAGATATCCTGAAGATATATCTAGTTTGTGTGCTCTAAGAACTGGAATTGAGAAACACAGATATGTCTATTATCAATCAATCAATCAATCAATCTATCATATATCTATCTATCTGTGATACAAATCATAATAATAGGCAGATCATGCACATATATAAAAAGTATTTAAATATTCTCCAGGAAGAAGTCGTTTGAACTTTGTTTTCCTCTCTGACATGGTACATGCTATCTGCAGTGTTTGTTTTCATCTGTCACTATGGTTTATTGTAAAGGATGTGTAGTATTACATTGCCATGCTGGGCACAATAATTCATTCAAGTTTATACTCTTTGTATTGTATTACTAAGTAAACACCATGGGGACCAATTATCAAGCTCCGAACAAAAAAAAAAAACAATGCATGCAAACAATTTAAATATTAATTAAATCACATTTGTTCTAAGTAGAATAGAAAAGCTGATGTCTGTTTTATGGAAGGTGATCTTGCAATAAGACAGATAATGTACCCAGAAAATATTTATATGGATATATAAATTATTTTTTAAAGATCTTCACAAGATGTTTAATACAAGGAGGCCAATTTATCATGGCCCGAATGGGGCCCTAATACCCCTGTTAAGACCTTAAGACCGCTGCTCCTTAACTCGTCTGCCACCTCTGAGGCTTCGGACATCAATCCTCCAGAACTGCTTGTGCAAAGTTAAATGCAGACTGCTTATGCTGTCGTCATTCAGCGATGCCTGACGGACATGACATGCTACAGCGTATCATCTACACCAGACATTGATAAATTGGTCCCAAGGTGTTATTTAAGTCATTACTTATACACTTATGAGCCACAACATTTAAACCACCTGCCTAATATTGTGTATGCCCCCCTTATGCTGCCAAATCAGCTCTGATGCATCGAGGCATGGATTCCACAAGACCTCTGAATGGGTCCTGTGATATCTAGCACCAAGACATTAGCAGCAAATCCTTTTTAAGTCCTGCAAGTTGCGAGGTGGGGCTTCCATTGATTGGATTTCTTGTTTCAGCACATCCCACAACAGATGATCAATTGGCTTGAGATCTGGGGAATTTGGAGGCCAAGGCAACACCTTGATCTCTTTGTCATGTTCCTCAAACCATTCCTTAATAATTTTTGCAGTGTTGCAGGAGGCATTATCCTGCTGAAAAAGGCCACTGCCATCAGGGAACACCATTGCTATAAAGAGGTGCACGCGGTCTGCTACAATCTCTAGGTAGGTGGTACTGTCAAGGTAACATCCACATGAATGCCAGGACCCATGGTTTCCCAGCAGAACACTGCCCAGAGCAGAACACTGCCCAGAGCATAACACTGCCTCCGCCGGCCTGCCTTCTTCCCATAGTGCATCTTGCTGCCATCTCTTCCCCAGGTAAATGACGCACATGCACCTGGCCATTCACCTGACCTAAAAGAAAACATGATTCATTAGACCAGGAAACCTTCTTCCGTTGCTCCATGGTCCAGTTTTGACACTCATGTCCTTACTGAAGGCACTTTCTGCGGTGGACAAGGGTCATCATGGGCACTCTGACCAGGCTGTGGCTACGCAGCCCCATACGCAGCAAACTGTGATGCACTGTGTGTTCTGGTACCTTTCTATCATTGCCAGCATTATATTTTTCAGCAATAGTAGCTCTTCTGTGTGATCGGACCAGATGGGCTAGCCTTTGCTCCCCACAGGCATCAGTGAGCCTTGGGTGCCCATGACCCTGACGCTGATTCACCGGTTTTCCTTATTCGCACAACATTTGGTAGGTACTAACCACTGCATACGGAGAACACCCCACAAGACTTGCCATTTTGGAGATGCTCTAACTATTTGGTCCTTGTCAAAGTCACTCAGATCTTTTTGCTTGCCCACTTTTCCTACTTCCAATACATGAAATTCAAGAACTGATTGTTCACTTGCTGCTTAATAAATCCCATCCCTTGACAGGTGCCATTATGACAATATTATCAGTGTTATTCACTTTACCTGTGTGTGTGTGTTTATTTACATGTGTGTATACATATATATATGTGTGTATTTATATGTGTATGTGTGCGCGTGTATGTGTGTATGTATCTATGTGTACAGTGTTTTAAACTTAAAGGGACAGTCAACACCAGAATTTTTGTTGTTTAAAAAGAAAGATAATCCCTTTATTACCCATTCCCCAGTTTTGCATAACCAACACTGTTATACGAATATACTTTTTACCTCTGTGATTACCTTGTATCTAAGCTTCTGCTGACTGCCTCCTTATTTCAGTTCTTTTGACAGACTTGCATTTTAGCCAATTAGTGCTCACTCCAGGGTAACTTCTTGTGCACGAGCTCAATGTTATCTATATGAAACACATGAAATATTGCCCTCTAGTGGTCAAAATGCTTTCATATTAGAGGCAGTCTTCAAGGTCCAAGAAATTAGCATATGAACCTCCTAGAATTAGCTTTCAACTAAGAATACCAAGAGCACAAAGCAAAATTGGTGATAAAAGTAAATTGGAAAGTTGTTTAAAATTACATTCCCTATTTAAACCATGAAAGTTTTTTTGGACTTGACTGTCCCTTTAAACTCTACTACTTGAGCAGAGGTTTAGTGCACTATTAAACTAATGTTTGAGCAATAGCTAACACGAGTCTTTCAGCACACTGCATATTATTTTTTTAGGGATTTAGTGCACCTATACTATGCAGCATCCTAGACTTTTGCTTGGGTGATAAAAAATACTTTAAATGAGAAATGTTAGTGTACAATAACTGTAATATTTGTGTGCTTCAAGTATTACCTAGCCCATAATGGGGAATTACATTTTGCATTTAATATCCTTTTAAAATGTATTACTGCTCCTTTAAAAAAATAGAATTTGGTGTTTGTGATGGGAAGTTAGGCATTATAATAAGCAGAATGTTTTCAAACAATGCACGTGAGACTATGGAAACTCTTCTAAGAGTAGCTGCTTGTCAGGAGTTAATTTGTTGCTAAACTCTTGCAGCTATGATAGGCTCCTCATCACCCTACACTTAAATAATTTCTAGGTTGTTCATTATCCAGGACACCACCAACCCCGGGTGATATATCACTGTTCCCTGCAAATCTTGTGTGGTCTCCTTACCCTTTAATCCTCACTATTTCTGAGACTAATCACCTCTCAGGTAAGGGCAATACGCCATCTAAGACCTTATTAATTGTGTTATGTAGAGACAGTTAGTACGCTCTAATGTGTGTGCAATTAAATAGCCAGAGTAAGAATGCTTTGGGGTCGATTTATGAAGCAGTGAATGCCTCTTCTTAACTGCTCCTTAACTCGTCCGCCAACCTCTAAGGGCGGCAGTCAGCAATCAGCCCGATCGGATACGATTGGTTTGATTGACACCACCTGCTATGTGCAGGGAGCGGCATTGCACAAGCATTTCGCAAGGAATGCTTGTGCAAGGATAAATTCCGACAGCTGCATTTATCGATGTGCGGCGGACATGATCGATACAGCGGATCATGTCCGTCCGCACAATGGTAAATTGGCCTATAGTATCTGTGAGACTTTTTAGAGAAACCTAGTTAAGCTTGAAGATCATGTGCTGCCACAGACCAAACTCACTTCATAATGCAGATTTAACTGTAGTAAACAATACCACTGCAATACTAAAGTTTAATTTTTCTGGCAGGATTTGCATTGCAGTTAGGGTTGCCACCTCAGCCATGCTTTCCTGGACACTTATGAGTTACACATGCTGCAGGGTATGCAGGGAGGAACATGTATTGTGTTTCTGGACAGCACTATTCATATGTATGCACTATACATACGCCTCCCTTCAGCATGTGTAACTTATAAGTGTCCAGGAAAACATGGCTGAGGTGGCAACCCTAATTGCAGTGCTCTCCCCAAGACCTTTTTAGCTGGTGCACCACCCGACTGATTTTACTTGACCACCTGGCTAATTAAAGGGATAGTCTAGTCAAAATTAAACTTTCATGATTCAGACAGCGCATGCAATTTCAGCAACTTTACAAATTACTTTTATCATCAAATTTGCTTTGTTCTCTTGGTATTCTTTGTTTGATGCTAAACCTAGCTAGGCTCATATGCTAATTTCTAAGGCCTCAAATGCCACCTCTTATCTCAGTGCATTTTGACTGTTTTTCACAGCTAGACAGTGCTAGTTCATGTGTGTCATGTAGATAACATTGTGCTCACTACCTTGGAGTTACATATGAGCTAGAACTGATTGGTTAAAATGCAAGTCTGTCAAAAGAACTGAGATAAGGGGGCAGTCTGCAGAAGCTTAGATACAAGGTAATCACAGAGGTAAAAAGTATGTTAATGTAACGGTTATGTAAAACTGGGAAATGGGTAATAAACTAATAAAGGGATTATTTATCTTTTTAAACAATAAAGATTCTCGATTAGACTGTCCCTTTAAGCTTAAATGAGCTAATATTAAAAATGCTTTATTTGTATTGCGGAAATTATCATTAAATACATTTATGTTAAAGGGACAGTGTACTCTAGAATATATGGGCGCGATCCGATATAGGTCGTAGTTTTCGGCGCAAGCGACAGAACCCGCGCCGCCCGTAATTTCACCTCGCAAATCGACCTATCCAATATACTGCGCCGTCAGATGCTAAACTGGCGTAAGTAGGAAAAACCTGCGATCAACTAAAATGTGCGCAAATAGACATTTTAGTCGTCGCAAGTACTTTCGCCAGTATTTTGTTCACGTAAAGTCTCAATAAAGTGTAGTTTTATGCAAATGAGCCTACGAATCGTAAAAAACAACGGCCAATTCTAAAAGATGCAACACGTAATTACACCATTCAAAATTCATACATAAACCCATACGCAGCGGCCATTTTCTTTAGTGTGTTTGGTTGGTTCTTGGAGCTACAGCACACTACAGTGAGTAGAGAGATTAGTGGTAAGAGTAGTGAGAGAGGAGCATTTCATTACGTTAGTTAGGTCGGATTGTTGGATTGGTAAGCCTGTACATTTACTTACACTTTTTTTACATTTTGCACACATTTTGCATACACACATATACCAAATACACAACACTTTTTTTTTATAACACCTCACACATTTTATTTATCTTTTACAGAGTGATAGGCTGAGTGTTTGGTTGTGATTGTGTGTGATTGAAGTGGGAGTGAGTGTGAGTGTGTGAGTGTGTGTAGTTTGAGGATGACAGGGAGAGCTAGGGCGGGTCGGGAGGAGGGAAGGGGAGTTGCAGGGAGAGGATTATGGACCGGAGGAGCAGCAGGGTCCCCGTCAGGGAGTGAGTGGAGTGGGGAGAGGGAGAGCTAGAAGGGAGGATGGGAGTGGAGCTGCCCCAAGGCCAGGCACACTCAGAAGAGGGATAGAGGGTGCACATGGGGATAGAAGGGGGGAGGAGGGAGAGGATAGGGAGGAACCCACACCAGGGACATCCCAGGGAGGGAGCCAGGCGGCCCAGGACGAGGAGCGCATGAGGTGCCCCAACTTCTCTTTTGCATAAAACCTTGCGCTAGTCCAGGCCGTCCTGGAGAACCACACCGCCCTCTTTGGCCAAGAGAAGGGCAAAGGAGTTGCCCGAAGGTGTAAAGATGCATGGCTGAGGATTGAGGAGGCAGTCAACGGCGTGGTCCAGCAGAGGAGGAATGTGGATGGGCTCAAGAAAAGGTGGAATGACTGCAAGAGGCGGGTCAAGGAGAAAATGGGCCAAGAAGCCATGCAGCAGAGGGGAACAGGCGGTGGTCCTCACCAGGAGGCGGAATATAATGAGTGGCAGGAGCTCATTCGCAGGTCCCTGAGCGTCACAGCAGTCCGTGGACTTCCAGGGGCTCGTGACTCAGGGACTGCAACATCAGCACAGCATGCTGGTGAGTAACATCCCACACACCAGTATTATATGTATTTGAGATATAACATCCTTTAATGTCACACATTCATGTACACAATGAGGAGCATGGTATTTGGCCTACTAACAAAAACATCTACAATTAGATTTCACATTAAAGGGACATTAAACCAAAGCTTTTTATGTCATTATTCAGATAGAGAATACAGTTTTAAACAACATCCCAATTTACTTCTATTATGTAATTTGCTTCATTATTTTTTTATTCTTTGTTTATTAAATATCAATGCACATGGGTGAGCCAATCACATGAGGCATTGATGTGCAGCCACCAATCAGCAGCTTCTGAGCCTATCTAGATATGCTTTTCAGCTAAGAATATCAAGAGAATGAAGCAAATTAGGTAATGGAAGTAAATTACAAAGTTGTTTAAAATTGCATGCTCTAGCTGAATCATGAAATAATACAAATGGGTTTAATGTCCATTTAATGCTACTTAACACATTGAAATTCATGATATGAGGTGGAATAGTGAAATACTAACATGTCTCGGAGTAACACAGGCCACAAGCCACATGTAGAGTTTTCAGTAAATGGACACTATAGCCATCACAATACTTTTAGCTCAAGAAAGCACGTTATGTGCCTACATCAGGGTAAAGGAAATTGTGTGACCATAGTGTCACTTAAAGAACACATTTTCTCCATCACTGAACTATTGTATGAAACACATACATGTATACTTTGCATATTAAAATCCCTCATATCACAAATCACAATGTGCACATGCATGTTATAGAGTTTGACATGAGAATGAGTATAGGCCCTAGCATGTATCAATATACATTGTATGCCCACATGGATATATATATGATTGTACTAATACCTCTTATTATTTGACTCCTCCACAGAACCTCCTGTCACCAGGGTGCAAACAGCCATGCATCCACCACAACCACCAGGCCAGAGGATGGCTCCAGCACAACCACCAGGCCAGAGAATCCCTCAACAGTATGCTCCCAGGCATGAGGTGGGTTGGATTGCCTCTGTTGAGGACCCATATGTCATGCCACCAAGATTTGAAGAGGAGCCCTGGCAGGAGCCCTGGCCGGAGGACTATTCCTTTGGTTATGAGGGGCATCCAAGGCATCCCCAAAGGGTAGATGTCTTTACCCCCCCCCCTCCCAATATCAGGCCAGTCAGGACTTTTACCACCAGGACATACAAACTGGTCAGGCTGAGTGGTCGCACACCAGTCGTCAATGGGACTACCAGTCCACCCGGAGAGCTCCACCATCCGCTTCCCTTGGAAGAGCTCCAGCATATGAAGAGGAGCATATAGCTGTGGTAGTTCCTCCTGAGGCACCAGCCAGCATTGTTCCTCCTGAAGCACCAGCCAGCATTGTTCCTCCTGAAGCAACAGCCAGCATTGTTCCTCCTGAAGCAACAGCCAGCATTGTTCCTCCTGAAGCAACAGCCAGCATTGTTCCTCCTGAAGCCACAGCCAGCATTGATCCTCCTGAAGCAACAGCCAGCATTGTTCCTCCTGAAGCAACAGCTGACATTGTTCCAGATGCAACAGCAGCTAGAGGTGAACCTGCGCCTAGAATCCCTGCTGGTGAAGAGCCTTTAGATCCTCTGACTTCTGCCCTGGGCGACGAATACATTGCCCTCCAGAGGAGGCAAACATCAACCTGCCTAAGGCTCACATCAACCTGCGAGAGAATGCAGAGAGACCAACGCAGGTTTTACAGGAGCCAACAGACTTTACTACAGCGTTCCATTGAGCTGCAACGGGACATGGCAGCATCTTTAAGTGGTATCGTCCAGAACCAATCTCAGATGCTGAGAGTTATTTCGGACATGCAGATGCAGAGTGACAACAGATGGCGGGAACAAAACCAACTGTTGGGTGTGTTGGTGGAACATTTCACACACCAGCAGGACATTGCCTCCAGCCTCTCATCTGTGGCCAGCACTCCTGCAGAATCCTCTTAATCCACACAACCCAGGAGAGGCAGGAAAGCCACTCCAGGCACCTCAGCCCCCTCATCTAAGAAGCCTAAAAAAAAAAAATATTGTTATATTTCATCCTAAATCTTGTCCTCTGTTATTTACCATATAATTGTCATCCACATCCATGTGAGGGGTGTTTTAGTACACTAATATTTTTGAAAAATATAATAAGGCCTGTGTGGAAATGGCCCAGAAAAGGTAATATCATCATGTTTATGACATATTCATGTTCTCTAAACCACATCACATAGTTGTGTATGAAGGGTACATATAGTGATATTCATTTTTAAGATGTAAATCAAGGTTTCTCACATCCAATAGAAATTGACCCATGTGCAGGGAGAGGCACGAGCCAAGGGTGTGGCGGACATTTTCTAAGGTAAAGACTTTTAGTGAAGGACACCTTGCCTATCCCTGCACATGGGTATATATATCTAAATAATAATGTTTTTACAGAAGGTGTGAACATAAGGTATAAACATCCATTTTCATTCCTCGAATTGATAGTCAATAAATCATAGTGACCAAAACATTAATTGAACTAATGATATATTTTCAGTAATTAGGGTGGTTAAGGGAATGGGGGTGGGATGTAGTAGTTTCACTTACATGCAGTGGAAATCCGCAGTATGTAATTCGATGACCAGCTGCAGCAGGGGCAGCACCATCACCATGGACCTCAGCAGCAACTATAGAATCAGCATGTGTAGACAGAACAACAGGGGATTGTAGGGCTTCCAGCACCCCTTGTGCCCCATGATTGACCCCTTGTGCCCCATGATTGACCCCTTGTGCCCCATGATGACCCCTTGTGCCCCATGAATGACCCCTTGTGCCCCATGATTGACCCCTTGTGCCCCATGATTGACCCCTTGTGCCCCATGATGACCCCTTGTGCCCCATGATTGACCCCTTGTGCCCCATGATGACCCCTTGTGCCCCATGATTGACCCCTTGTGCCCCATGATTGACCCCTTGTGCCCCATGATGACCCCTTGTGCCCCATGATTGACCCCTTGTGCCCCATGATGACCCCTTTGTGATTGGTTTGACAAACTTGCAGGGGCAGGAATAATAAATGCTTTGAAGAGGTTAACTATTTGTGATCAAGCTGCTGATATGTATGTTGTTAAGCATGCACTTGTTAGGCCTTCAGAGAGTTACGTTGGTTTCTAAGTCAGTGCAAGGGTTGCTGCGCCTTCAATTTGTGGCGAGATGAGAAGGGAGTAGATTTTCTGAAATCTGCGCGCGTAAGTCCTTACGCCGTATATTGGATACCAAACTGCGCGTGTTTTGTATGTCAGTCTATGGGCCAAAAAACGACGGCCGAAGGCAGAAATATACGCGCGTAACTTCTAAGTTACGCCGTATATAGGATACCAAACCCGCGCAAATATTGGTGTCACCGGCTTTTGCGGGCGACGATTTATATCGGATCGAGGCCTATATTGTTTAAAAAGATAGATACTCCCTTTATTAACCCATTTCCCCGTTTTGCATAACCAACACAGGGACTTCTAAAGGGCGATAACTACACTGGGGCCATGTATTAAACTACAGGATACAAGTGGCATGCATTATTTCATACTTGGTGATGAATTCGAACAGATTTTTGTCAGCAGCCCCCAAACACCTTCTTGATTTCCCTGACATGTTGTTTAACAAGGTGTAGTGACTAAGGAGTTAATGTCCTTTGCATTTTAACTTACATAATATATCTTTGACAAGTCAAGTGTCAATTGAAGTATATATATGCTGTAGTGCATAGATGGACACAGTTTCATTGCACATATCTGACATAAGGGCTGATGATGTTAAGCTCCGCCCCTCTTGCAAAATGATCCAAGAAGTCTTGCCAGTTGAGGTTCCTGAAAATTTTATATAAAGGTAAATTTTAGATTGAGAGCTGTCTATTACTTTTCTGTTGTGTGTGTGCGATCACTCATTCAATTCCTACCTTTACTTCTGACCCCTAATTACATTTCCCAACAGGTGGGGAATGTGATTGTGTCCCTCACAAGACTTACCAAGAAGGGCCTAGTTTCCATTGGGGTAAATTGTGGAAACTGGTAATAAAAACATGTATCTTCATTAAAGTCTAAGAAGAATTGTTATGTTACCACCAGTTTCTAAGCTTTACCATCTCAATGTAAACTAGGCCAAGGCTGGTGGAGGTTATTTGGCGTGCTTTATCCGGATTTGCTTTTCTGTGAGATACTGATTTACCTGAATTACAGAATCTATGGACTTCCTTAATTAAAATCTGAATACATTTGATCACTTTTCCCACTCCATCTTGAACAAAGAGATTTTTTAGCGGTTATCGTCACAGACCTTCATGAGGCAAAATATATATATATCAAAAAGTAAAACATTATAACCAATTAGATAAATAGATAGATAGAAAGAAAGAAAGAAAGAAAGAAAGATGTCCTGCTCCCTACTGCTATTACAAAATGAAAAATCCAACTGGGGGATGTGCCTAGCATCGTAGGCAGTCCCCCATGATCTGATCCTGGTATTTAAGTCATGTGATCATATCAACAATCCCATGACTTCCTGTTTCCTAGAAATGTTTATCTTCAACACTTGCTCCCATCCTGAAGGGGTTAAACAAAAACATTTTTTTTTTTACATGTTATATAAGCTTATGCAAAAAAGACAATAAAAAGACTTTGATAACAGCCAAAAAAACCTGCTTGAAACTCTCTTACAGGGGCATGAAGGCCAAAATGTTTCATTCAGGATTCAGACAGAACATACACTTTTAAAAATTGTCCAATTTACTACTATTATCAAATGTTCTTCATTCTCATGGTATTCTTTGCTGAAGAGATACCTTGGTAGGTAATGTACACATGGCAGGAACAATAGATGATGGGAAAAAGTGTTACCATCTAGTGCTCTTACAAAAGTATAATTTTCTTGCAAAACTGCTGCCATATAGTGCTGTAGACACATGCATATTCCTGAGCTTACCTTCCTGCTTTTCAACAAAGGATACCAAAAGAACAATGGCAATTTGATAAAAGAAGTAAACGTTGTTTAAATCAAATGCTGAATCATGAAAGAAAATAATGGTTTTCATGTCACTTTAACTGTCCATAATAGGCTATTGCTTTGAAAGACCCATTTGCGAAACAAAAAGGTTGATCAACCAAAGAACTCAATGTGCATCCAGTGTTTCAGCGGCGTTCAGACAAATATCATAACAAGAGAAAATGATTTCCATCACTGTTGCCACGTAAGGGCCAGATTTGATAACCATGCCTAATAATCATTAAAGGGACAGTATACACCAATTTTCATATAACTGCATGTAATAGACACTGCTATAAAGAATAAAATGCACAGATACTGATCTAAAACATAGTGCTAGGTATAACACTGTAAGGTTCTCTTAGCATACTGTGTAATTGTTTTTTAACAGACTTAGCTTTACTTTGGTTGGTCACTAGACTCAAGGGCGGTTCACTACATGCTGTGCAGTTACCTTGTAATAGTCTGTATATTGTCCTTTGTTCTTAAATAAACTTTTGTAAGTTTACCTTCCATTTTCCATGGTAGCCGTGGGGCTTTGAACCAACCAGCCTGCTAATTAAGAGCTTAGTTATAGCTCATGAAAGTGTGAGGAACTTTCCATTGGGAATAATTATTTTGTCTAAACAGACTTTGGCCTCTAGTTATTAAGGTCTGGCGGACCTGATCCGACACTGCAGATCAGGTCCGCCAGACCTCACTGAATACGGCGAGCAATACGCTTGCTGTATTCAGCATTGCACCAGCAAGAGCTGCTGGTGCAACGCTGCCCCCTGCAGACTCGCGGCCAATAGGCCACCAGCAGGGGGGTGTCAATCAACCCCATCGTACTCAATCAGGTTGATTTCCGGTGATGACTGTCCGCCTGCTCAGAGCAGGCGGACAGGTTATGGAGCAGCTGTCTTTGTGACCGCTGCTTCATAACTGCTGTTTCTGGCGAGTCTGAAGACTTGCCAGAAACAGAGGCCATCAAGCTCCTTACGGAGCTTGATAATTAGAGGCCTTTGTCTCATTTTTACCTTGTGAGGTGTATGAAGACAGCTACAATCAATTAGTGGGGATATCGGTCACATACTTTTTTTCTTTGAATTATCTGCTAATTTGGACCCTTTCATATATCCATATTGTTATTATTTACTTTCACCGAGATTACGAGTTTTGCGGTAACAGGGGTGCATTGCTAACAAGCAGTTTTTTCTCACCGCTCACTTAAGACAACGCTGGTATTACGGGGTTTTTTAAACCCGGCGTTAGCCGCAAAAAAGGTGAGCGTAGAGCAAAATTTAGCTCCACATCTCACCTCAATACCAGAGTTGCTTATGGTAGCGGTGAGCTGGCTAAACGTGCTCATGCACAATTTCCCCATAGGAATCAATGGGGCAGAATCGGCTGAAAAAAAACCTAACACCTGCAAAAAAGCAGCGTTCAGCTTCTAACGCAGCCCCTTTGATTCCTATGGGGAAATAAAAGTTATGTCTACAACTAACACCCTAACATGAACCCCGAGTCTAAACACCCCTAATCTTACACTTATTAACTCCTAATCTGCCGTCCCCGACATCGCTGACACCTGCATTATATTTTTTATCCCTAATCTGCCGCTCCGGACACTGCCGACACCTACATTATCCCTACGAACCCCTAATCTGCTGCCCCCAACATCGCCGACACCTACTTTTTATTTATTAACCCCTAATCTCCCGCCCCCAATGTCGCCGCACGCTACCTACAATAATTAACCCCTAATCTGCCGCCCCATCGTTGCCGCTACTATATTAAATTTATTAACCCCTAAACCTAAGTCTAAACATAAGTCTAACACCCCCCTAACTTAAATATAATTTAAATAAAACAAAATAAAATTACTACAATTAAATAAATTAATCCTATTTAAAACTAAATACTTACCTGTAAAATAAACCCTAAGCTAGCTACAATATAACTAATAGTTACATTTGTATCTATCTTAGGGTTTATATTTATTTTACAGGCAACGTTGTATTTATTTTAACTAGGTATAATAGTTATTAAATAGTTATTAACTATATAATAACTACCTAGTTAAAATAAAGACAAATTTACCTGTAAAATAAATCCTAACCTAAATTATAATTACACCTAACACTACACTATCATTAAATTAATTACCTAAACTAACTACAATTAAATTAAATAAACTAAAGTACAAAAAAACCCCCACTAAATTACAGAAAATAAAAAAATAATTAGAAGAATTTTAAATTAATTACACCTAATCTAATCCCCATAATAAAATAAAAAAGCCCCCAAAATAATAAAATTCCTTACCCTATACTAAATTACAAATAGCCCTTAAAAGGGCCTTTTGCGGGGCATTGCCCCAAAGTAATCAGCTCTTTTAACTGTAAAAAAAAAATACAATAATCCCCCCCAACATTAAAACCCACCACCCACACACCCAACCCTACTCTAAAACCCACCCAATCCCCCCTTAATAAAACCTAACACTAACCCCTTGAAGATCACCCTACCTTGAGCCGTCTTCACCCAGCCGGGCACAAGTGGTTCACCAGAGGGGCAGAAGTCTTCATCCGATCCGGGGGGAAGAGGACCTCCAGACGGGCAGAAGTCTTCATCCAGGCGGCATCTTCTATCTTCATCCATCCGGAGCGGGTCCATCTTCAAGACAGCCGACGCGGAGCATCCTCTTCTTCCGACGACTCCCAACGAATGAAGGTTCCTTTAAATGACATCAGCCAAGATGGAGTCCCTTGAATTCCGATTGGCTGATAGGATTCTATCAGCCAATCGGAATTAAGGTAGGAAAAATCCTATTGGCTGATGCAATCAACCAATAGAATTGAGCTTGCATTCTATTGGCAGATTGGAACAACCAATAGAATGCGAGCTCAATCCTATTGGCTGATTGGATCAGCCAATAGGATTGAAGTTCAATCATATTGGCTGATCCAATCAGTCAATAGGATTTTTTCTACCTTAATTCCGATTGGCTGATAGAATCCTATCAGCCAATCGGTATTCAAGGGACGCCATCTTAGATGACATCATTTAAAGGAACCTTCATTTGTCGGGAGTCGTCAGGAGAAGATGATGCTCCGCGTCGGCTGGCTTCAAGATGGACCCGCTCCGCTCCGGATGGATGAAGATAGAAGATGCTGCCTGGATGAAGACTTCTGCCCATCTGGAGGTCCTCTTCTGCCCGGATCGGATGAAGACTTCTGCCCCTCTGGAGGACCACTTGTGCCCGGCTGGGTGAAGACGGCTCAAGGTAGGGTGATCTTCAAGGGGTTAGTGTTAGGTTTTATTAAGGGGGGATTGGGTGGGTTTTAGAGTAGGGTTGGGTGTGTGGGTGGTGGGTTTTAATTTTGGGGGGGGTATTGTATTTTTTTTTACAGGTAAAAGAGCTGATTACTTTGGGGCAATGCCCCGCAAAAGGCCCTTTTAAGGGCTATTTGTAATTTAGTATAGGGTAGGGAATTTTATTATTTTGGGGGTCTTTTTTATTTTATTAGGGGGATTAGATTAGGTGTAATTAGATTAAAATTCTTGTAATTATTTTTTTATTTTCTGTAATTTAGTGGGGGTTTTTTGTACTTTAGATTATTTAAGTACAAGGTAAGTATTTCGTTTTAAATAGAATTAATTTATTTAATTGTAGTAATTTTATTTCGTTTTATTTAAATTATATTCAAGTATTTAGTTTTAAATAGGATTAATTTATTTAATTGTAGTAATTTTATTTCGTTTTATTTAAATTATATTCAAGTTAGGGGTTAAAAAATGTATTTAAGTGTTTGCGATGTAGGGGGGGGCGCCTCGGTTTAGGGGTTAATAGGTAGTTTATGGGTGTTAGTGTACTTTTTAGCACTTTAGTTAAGAGTTTTATGTTACGGTGTTAGCCCTTAAAACTCTTAACTACTGACTTTTAAATGCGGTAGGAGTCTTGACAGGAGAGGGTCTACCGCTCACTTCTTCCAAGACTCGTAATACCGGCGTTAGGAAAATCCCATTAAAAAGATAGGATACGCAATTTACGTAAGGGGATTTGCGGTAAGCTCGAGTCGCAGAAGAAAAGTGAGAGGTACACCTGTACCTGCCAGACTTGTAATACCAGCGGGCGTTAAAAAGCAGCGTTGGGACCTCTCAACGCTGCTTTTTAAGGCTAACGCAAGATTCGTAATTTTGTTGTTAACATTGTGGTTTGTTTTATATTTATTAGTTCAAGTGTAAACACATTGTAAAGTTTTTACCTTGGTTTATTTCACTTGATATAAAAATCCAGTATAAAATCTTTTCAAAACTTACTTAGAAGCTCACAGTTTAGCACTGTTGATGAGGTTAGGCTAGGACACCAAGTGAAAGGGGCTGGGAAATCAGAAAAAGCAGACACTCCCCCTCCCCTACTGTCATGCTTTCACCTATCCTTGCTTTCCCTTTAATAGGAGGTGTCTATCATCAGGTATAAAAGTTCCTCCCACAGTCTAATAGTTGCTTGATTATTTTGTTCTACTAGCTCAGAATTATCCAGCTCCTGCATATTCTGGTATCTCTGTTCTGCAGACCTCACCTCTCTCACCAGCTAACACCTTTTGAGCATCCGCTCTCACTTACCATCTCATTGGAGTAATTTCTAAGGATCAATCTGTCTCCCTGAAACTCCTGCTCTCCCAGAGCTGACAGTTTCACACTTCCGGTTTCGGTAACACTGCAGGTGTGACGTCACACGCCGGAGCTGCACACAGACTGTCTCAACTCCAAAGGATCTCCTCCTGTTACAGAGTATCTGGACTTCCACTAAATAGTAAGAATTCTTACCTAAATACTCCTCTCTAATGTTAATAATTACCTGGTACCTAAACTATAACTTGTTAACAATCTTTACTAATATTGTGCTGCATTTCTCTGTATCTTTTATATTGGTGTCCTACACTTAGTATCTCTGTCATAAGCTGCCATCCTCCTGACTATAGATTTACTTGTGTAGATTTCCACCATATATCAATGCAAGGTTTATTTCTAATTATGAACAAGTTTTCATATGTTGCCACCTATTATTTAGGAATAAATCTTCTACACACCTATTAAACAAAACTCATAGAAATCCTTATTAGTTAATTTATATTCTACTACAGTTGGATTCAACTAAAGGATAAATATTTCTTCCTACAGGAATTAGGAAATTCAGCAATTCAGGTGAATATCCTGACATAATAATCAAGCCCAATAATGAATCCAGTAGACTTAGTTACTCATGTGCAGACCTTAACAGACAAGGTAGAAAACATTACTCAAGCCTTAAACTCACTCCAGCAAGAGAACACCACTTTAAAAAATTATATTAAAGAGATTGCTGAAAAACAAAAGGTATCCCATACCATTGAACCTAATGTAAACCCACCTGATGTCTTTTCAGGGGATAGAAAAACATTCAGGGAATTCAGAAATGCCTGTTATCTGCTCTTTACTCTTAAGCCTCACACTTATCCTACAGAGCAGGTAAAAGTCCTTACAACAATCTCATATCTTAAGGGTGAACCCCGCAGTTGGGCTAACAGTTTCTTTGAAACTAACGACCCCATTCTACAGTCCTTGGACACCTTCTTTCAAACCATGTCTCAGCTATATGATGATCCTTATCTCCAGTTAACTGCTGAGAATTCAATGAGAGCCCTGAGACAGCATAAGAAACCTGTGGAGGACTATATAGCTGAGTTTAAGAGGTGGTCCAAGGATAGTGGATGGAACGAGTTATCCTTAAGAAACCAATTTAGGTTAGGTTTGTCTGACTCACTCAAAGACGAGTTAGCGAGAGTTGAGTTACCCCACACATTAGATGCATTAATTAATCTAAGTATTAGCTTAGATAGGCGTCTTCGTGAACGAAGGCATGAACGAGGCTCAGTTGAATTCACTACAAAACGTCCCATCACATCTGGAGCCTCACATTCTTACAATAGACCAGTACCACAGTCTACTCCTGAAGCTATGGACATTGGCGTAATAAGAGGTCCCTTGAACCCACAAGAAAAGCAAAGAAGAAAAAATAACAACCTCTGCTTGTACTGTGGTGCCGCTCAACACACTGTCAAGGACTGTCCTCTTCTGATTCGTCAAAGGAAGGGTAAGAACATAGACATTACCTACTGTTGTAGTTCAGAACAATCTTCAACCACTCATTTCCTCTTACCCCTTGTTTTACAGTGGGAGAACCATCGGCTAACCAGTCAAGCGATTATTGATTCTGGAGCAAGCGCTAATTATATTGATTCACATTTTGTCACTGTAAATAAAATTCCACTAATTAAAAAGCAGAATCCTGTTTTAGCTCGTGTTATTGACGGAAACCCTATTTCCTCTGGTCCAATTCTTTTTCAAACCATTCCACTGTTGTTAGCCATACAATCCTCACACATAGAATATGTTTCTTATGATGTAATCGACTCCCCGCTTTATCCAGTAGTTCTGGGATTCTCCTGGTTAAAATTGCATGATCCTGTAATATCTTGGTCTAATTCTACTATTCATTTCACATCACCTTATTGCACTACAACCTGTAACACTAGCCATCATATATTACATACTCAAGAAAACAAAATACCCACAGAGTATTCAGATTTCAAGGATGTATTCTGTAAAAAGGAATCTGAAAATCTTCCCCCACATAGGAAGTATGACTGCCCGATAGAGTTAATTCCAGGTGCAGACATCCCTTGTGGGCACATTTTCCCTTTATCCAAAGTTGAACTTGATTATTTAAAAAGTTATCTTGAAGACAATTTGAGAAAGGGCTTTATCAGACCCTCCTCCTCTCCTGCGGGGGCTGGTATGTTCTTTGTAAAGAACAAGGATGGAACTATCCGTCCCATAGTGGATTATAGGGAGTTAAATAAACGCACAGTAAAAAATCGCTACCCCCTTCCACTTATACCCGAGCTTATTGAACGTCTAGAGGGAGCTACTTGTTTCACTAAGTTGGATCTAAGAGGTGCATACAACCTCATTAGAGTTAGAAAAGGGGATGAATGGCTCACGGCATTCCGTACTCGTTATGGTTTATATGAGTATGTCGTGATGCCATTCGGCCTCTGTAATGCTCCAGCAACGTTTCAATATTTAATTAACGACATATTTAAAGACCTATTAGATGTATTTGTCGTCATCTATCTAGACGATATCCTTATATATTCAAAAAATCAGACCGATCATATTAAACATGTAAGAACAGTACTCTCTAGATTAAGACAAAATCACTTATACGCTAAGCCTGAAAAGTGTATATTTAATTCTAAAACCATCACATTCTTGGGTTATGTAATTTCAGCAGAAGGTATTAACATGGAAAATTCTAAGATAAAAACTATCCTTGACTGGCCCGTACCCACTACCAAGAGACAAATACAACGCTTCATGGGTTTTGCGAACTTTTACAGAAAGTTCATCAAGAACTTTGCTCAGTTAGCAAAACCTCTCACTAATCTAACAAAAAATAACGTTAAATTCCTTTGGACTGAATCAACTCAGGAGGTATTTGATATATTGAAAGAGAAATTCACAACAGCTCCCATATTGTCCTACCCTGATCCATCACTCCAGTTTGTCTTGGAAGTAGACGCCTCAGACCATGCTGTAGGAGCGGTACTTTCCCAACGTAAAACCTTAAAGCATCCTCTCCATCCAATTGCCTATTTCTCCAGAGTTATGAATAATGCAGAGCTTAACTATGCAATTGGGGAAAAAGAACTCCTGGCGATAAAATCAGCATTTGAACACTGGCGACACTTATTGGAGGGAACTGAAATTCCTATATTGATCTATACAGATCACAGGAATTTAGAGTTCCTGAAAACCAATCGCACCTTAACATCCAGACAGGTGCGCTGGAATCTTTACTTTAGTAGATTTAATTATGTCATCACTTATAGGCCGTGTAATAAAAATCAAAAGGCAGATGCCTTATCTAGAATTTATGAAAAGCCAATGGAAATTCAAGGTCCCCAAACTATCATACCAGCTGAACATATTATAGGTCTCACGGATGACTCCGTAACACTCTTTAAAAGACACCAACTAAGTGATAATGAAATACCATCATCTCAGGTATCTCTATCCAATGATGGCCTTCTTTATCATGGACAATTAGTTTATGTTCCAAAAACATTAAGGTCTCAAATTCTTAAAACCAACCATGACAACCCCTTGGCTGGACACCCAGGAATAAAAAAGACCTCCGAAATGATAGGCAGATACTTTTGGTGGCCTAATATTAACAAGGACATCAAAGAATACGTCCTATCCTGTAGAATTTGTACTGTGTCAAAACCCAGACACCAAAAACCAGATGGTGAGTTACAACCTCTACCCACTCCTAAACGTCCTTGGACGGATATAGCTCTCGACTATATAGTGGATTTGCCTAAATCATCAAGTTATACTACTATTATAGTTGTCGTTGATTTGTTCAGCAAGATGGCTCATTTTATTCCATCAACCAAACTACCCACAGCTTCTGAAACAGTTCATCATTTGATTCAACATGTCATAAAACTTCATGGAGTTCCTCTCAGTATAACCTCTGATAGAGGCTCCCAATTCACTAGTAGATTCTGGAACCAACTCTGTAAAGCACTTAATATACAAAAACGCCTAAGTACCTCATTCCATCCTCAGTCGAACGGACAGACGGAACGAACCAATCAATGGTTAGAACAATTTCTACGCTGTTTTACTAACGAACACCAGGATGATTGGTCGTCTTTACTTCCATATGCAGAATTCTCTTACAATAACTCCGTACATTCCACAACTAAACATTCTCCTTTCTATATCAACTATGGATTCCACCCCCACTTCCACTATGACGCTCTCAAGAATGGTTCAAGTCCTCTAGTCAACCAATTTGTCAACACCATTGCTGACACCTTTCTTTCTATTGAAAATAATATCAGACAGACAAAAGAATATCAAAAGTTTTATTATGACCTCAAACATTCACCTTCTCCTTCCTATGCCATAGGTGACAAAGTATGGTTATCAACAAGGAATCTACGACTTCCTTACCCATCACGTAAGTTGACTCCTCTGTTTATTGGACCGTACGAAATTGAGTCAATAATCAATCCAAATGCTGTTAAGCTTTCCTTACCGGAAAACTTCAGGATACACCCGACATTTCATGTCTCTCTTTTGAAACCATTTATACCTATAAGGGAGCAGGAAACCCCCTCTGTATCAGTCCCTTCACCTCATTCCACGGAACAGGAATATGAAGTAGGGTCTATTAAGGATTCTAGATGGATGAATGGCACTCTCCAATATCTGGTCCATTGGAAAGGTTTCCCAGCTGAAGATGATACTTGGGAGCCTGCCTCTAATTTATCTGCCAGACGTCTGGTTTCTCGTTTCCATCGTTCTCATCCTGATCGTCCTGGACCTTGATCCTCGGTGTGGATCCTTGGGGGGGGAGTACTGTCATGCTTTCACCTATCCTTGCTTTCCCTTTAATAGGAGGTGTCTATCATCAGGTATAAAAGTTCCTCCCACAGTCTAATAGTTGCTTGATTATTTTGTTCTACTAGCTCAGAATTATCCAGCTCCTGCATATTCTGGTATCTCTGTTCTGCAGACCTCACCTCTCTCACCAGCTAACACCTTTTGAGCATCCGCTCTCACTTACCATCTCATTGGAGTAATTTCTAAGGATCAATCTGTCTCCCTGAAACTCCTGCTCTCCCAGAGCTGACAGTTTCACACTTCCGGTTTCGGTAACACTGCAGGTGTGACGTCACACGCCGGAGCTGCACACAGACTGTCTCAACTCCAAAGGATCTCCTCCTGTTACAGAGTATCTGGACTTCCACTAAATAGTAAGAATTCTTACCTAAATACTCCTCTCTAATGTTAATAATTACCTGGTACCTAAACTATAACTTGTTAACAATCTTTACTAATATTGTGCTGCATTTCTCTGTATCTTTTATATTGGTGTCCTACACTTAGTATCTCTGTCATAAGCTGCCATCCTCCTGACTATAGATTTACTTGTGTAGATTTCCACCATATATCAATGCAAGGTTTATTTCTAATTATGAACAAGTTTTCATATGTTGCCACCTATTATTTAGGAATAAATCTTCTACACACCTATTAAACAAAACTCATAGAAATCCTTATTAGTTAATTTATATTCTACTACAGTTGGATTCAACTAAAGGATAAATATTTCTTCCTACAGGAATTAGGAAATTCAGCAATTCAGGTGAATATCCTGACACCTACATAAGAAAAGATCCATTACACAAACAGGAGCAAGCAGAAGTCTGTAGACATCAGTATACATCTAAAACTTTGGGGCTTGGTTAGGAGTCTGAAAATAAGCACAATGTTATTTTAAAATAAGAAAAGATCCATTACACAAACAGGAGCAAGCAGAAGTCTGTAGACATCAGTATACATCTAAAACTTTGGGGCTTGGTTAGGAGTCTGAAAATAAGCACAATGTTATTTTAAAATAAGCAAAACTATACATTGTAACAAAAATACTCTCAAATTGGCTATATAAATGGATCATCTACAAAACATCCATGCAAAGAAAAATATAGTATACAATGTCCCTTAAACACCAATTGTATTTATTTTGCTTGAATACAGGAATGGGAGGGTGGGGATAGGGTCAGGGCAGCTTTGGAAAATGGTGTGGGGTGGACTCAGAGTTGTAAAGTTTAAGCAGAATATTATGGTCAGGGGTTGTAGAACTGGCATATAAAGAGAGTACAGAAGGTTGAGGGAGATACAGAACTCCTAAACCATGACATGAGTGCATTGATTCATGGCTGGGATCTCTGCAGTTGTATGGATGTTTGAATGAGCTTACTGGCCAAGAGTCTATTGGTTTTAAGGGACTGTCAACACAAAAATTGTTATTATTTATAAAGATAGATAGAAAACGCCTTTACTACCCATTCCTCAGCCTTGCAAAACCAACATTGTTATATTAACCTTTTAATGCCGTTATGCCATTGTATTCCGTCACAATGGCACTGGGCTTTAAAGCCGTTATGACGGAATACAACGTCATCGCAAATGGCTGTCCTGAAGCCTACTAGGCTTGCAGGATTTGATCGCGGTCTGGAGGGCGTTCCTAGCATCTTAGGGACGCCCCCCAGACCCGATCCCATAATTGAAATCTCGCAATCTTTTGCACGATCGTGTGATTTCAATTTGTCTACATCAGAACGCTGTTCCGATGTAGACTTTTTGACCAGGTCATGAAAGGGTTAATATACTTTATAACCTTTAAACCTCTAAATTTCTGCCTCTTTATAAGCCACTAAAGACAGCCTTTTAACACATGCTTTTTTATTAGTGTTTCACAACAGGGAAGTGCTAGTTCATGTGGGCCATATAGATACCATTGAGCTCATGCCCGTGGGTTGTGGATGACATTGCACTAATTGGCTTAAATGCAAGTCAATAGATAATAAATAAAAAGTCATGTGATCAGGGGGCTGTCAGATGATGCTTAGATACAAGGTAATCACAGAGGTAAAAAGTGTATTAATATAACTGTGTTTTCTGTGCAAAGCTGGGGAATGAGTAATAAAGGGATTATCTATCTTTTTAAACAATAACACATTTTGAGTTGACTGTCCCTTTAATGATACATATTCACAAAGTGCAGGCTGATAAATGTAACCAGTTATGCAAACGTAATGAAACTGAAAAAACAACTTTATTAACTCTAGAGCTGGCTCTCATACAGAAAATATACTCTACAGATATATCATTAAACCTTAAGAAAAGAAAAAAAATACTCACCACTTAAAAAAAAAATCAAAGACTTTTAATCACAGTTTTCCAGCTACAAACACAAGTTTTTATCTTCCAGAAATTGAAAACAGAGATAAAAAAGTGATCATGCAATGACATATTTTCCAGATGAGCTCTTAAAGAAATGTTTTTGAAGTTTTAGTAAAAACACTTCAATATATTGTTTATTTATCATTAGCTGAAGTGAAGAATTTGTAATAAAAATCCCAGCCAAGCTACAAGATCGTGAAATAGGTGTCATAATTGACTAGGCCAAGAGAAAGAGAGAGAGAGAGGGAAGACCTGGATCTGTCTGAGCAGATGCAACTCGTCACTGTGAAGTACACTTTATAGCTTGTCAGAAGGTAAAATCACTGCATGGCACTCGGTGGTGCAGAAACAGAATCTTTTGTCTTCTAATTCAGCTGCTAAACCAATTCAGTTATGCTAACAATACAGGAGGAGTGGATATAGACACAACTTTAAAATTTGTCAGAAAAAATCTACTACTCATTTGAAGTTCAAACATAGGGGGATATTTATCAAGCCGTCAACCGCAAATATGCCGGAATTCCGCAGCGTAATTGTGGCAAGCTTGATTCGACCTAGTTACTTATCAAACCCTACAGACTGGCAAAAGTTGAAATCTGTGACGTAACATACAATCTGCCGGTCTCGATCCGACACAGATCGATGCTTACGTAATTACAGATGTTCCGAATACAAATTTGGTACTATCTAACACTTTGTAAAAATGATCAAATAGTTAACCGGTACGCTCGCGGCTATTCTGGCCCAGCGTACCTGGTTTTCAATCCGCCACCCTGGAGGCCTCGGATGCCATAGGAATCAATGGGAGTCTGAAAGCAGCGAAAGGTTATGTTCGATGCTGCCAGATATCCCATTGATTTCTATGGTAGAAAACCAGTAACTTTTACACCTTACACCCTAACATAAGCCCCGAGTTTAAACACCCCTAATCTGCCGCAACCTATATAAAATTATTAACCCCTATCTTGCCACTCCTGGACCCCGCTGAAACTAAATAAAGTTATTAACCCCTATCCCGCCTCTCCCAGACCCCGCCGCAACCTAAATAAAGTTATTAACCCCTAAACCTCTGGCCTCCCACATCACTACCATACACTAAACCTATTAAACCCTAAACCTCTGGCCTCCCACATCACTACCATTAACTAAACCTAATAACCCCTAAACCGCCAGCCCCCCACATCGCCATAAACTAAATTAAGCTATTAACCTCTAAACCTAACAACCAGCTAACTTTACATTAAAATTACAACATCCTGACACTGTGTTTTTTTTCCGCAATTTAGTGTTTTTTATTTTTTGTAACTTAGCGTTAATTTTTTTTTGTAATTTTTAATAGTAGATTTAAATGAGTAGGGTTAGAGTTTTTTAATATGTAATATTGTTAATTTAATTGCTAGTTTAATGTAATTGTAGTATAATAGTTAGGGTAAGTTAATTAATAGTTTAATATAGTTTATTTTAATTCTACATGTAAGTTTAAATTTATTTTAAGATAGGGATGTGGTAATTTTAATGTAAAGTTAGCGGGTTGTTAGGTTTAGGGGTTAATAGCTTAATTTAGTTTATGGCGATGTGGGGGGCTGGCGTTTCAGGGGTCAATAGGTTTAGTTAATGGTAGTGATGTGGGAGGCCAGAGGTTTAGGGGTTAATACATTTATTTAGTGTCGGCGGGGTACGGGAGCGCCGGGATAGGGGTTAATAACTTTATTACAGTTGCGGCTGGGTCCGGGAGTGGCAGGATAGGGGTTAATAACTTTATTACAGTTGCGGCGGGGACCGGGAGTGGTGGGATAGGGGTTAAACATTTTAGTATAGTGGCTGCGTTTAGTGATAGGGTATAAATAAAGTTGGTTAAAGGCCGAATAGCAGCGAGATCGATAACTGTTAGTTAACAACAGTCCGATGCTCATCGCCACGTACTTGGTGCGCAGCTTTTTGATGGCTTTTTTTATAAATATGGAGAGCGTATTCAGGTCCGTGGCCATGATGTTAGGCGAGCATATTGGTGCTGGTGAATGCAGCATAGTAGGCAATTCAAGAGTAGTGCTCTTGAATTGCCTTTTTATCATGCATTTGTTGATTATGTAAATCTACTGTATTAACTGGTCATTTAAGTATATCTGCACCAGCCCCTCAGTTAAAATCTTACTACACAGCCGCTCACAACAACTTACCTCTTACACCTCTCATTGCACCCCTAACAATGTTATCCCAAGACCTCTATTTGAAGTTGTCCATAATCTTAAAACCCACAATCATTCCCAGTCCCCCTACCCACAATTAAAATTAAAATTTAAACTCTAACTCAAATTAACTCCTTACAATCTGGACCTCCTAACACCCAAATAACCTACCTACATGACCCCCAGTTCATTATATGGCAACAACTCTTTTCATCTATGTCAACTTTCAGCCTCGTCTGGCCACAGCAACAAAAGGCTCTTGTAGATATCTACCTTGCCAACCTAGACCTGTATTATGATGAAAGAGATAAAAAAATGTTATAGGCTTACCTTTTTTTGTTTGGCGTGTGTGCTAGGTTTTCTAAGAGGGTGGGGTTTTATAGTCATAGCGGGTTCCTTTCAGTACTTTTTCTATTTAATAGAAACCATTAATCCTTTATTTTGGCTTGTTTGTGTTTTTAAATATTATTATTATTATTATATTACATATTTGTACCAGTCCTTAGTGAATTTGAAATTATTCAGAAGCAGACGGATAGTATTCGTACAAACGAACAACTCTAGAAATGTGTTTGGCTGAATGATCAGTGCCTAAACGCCTTTCGTTACATACTTTTATTTCAGTGATTTACTAACCCTCTCAGAAAGGCTTAATCCTTTAATGGTGCAGAGAAGCCTTTTGATTGCTTGCCTGAAAATTCTCCAACACTTTCTATTACAGCCTGTTCAGTTACATTTGCTTCTTATCACCTGGCTAGAGCCTACAAGGAAATTACTGTTGACTCATAGTTCTGTCATATTTTTGGAAAGTAGCTAAGTTAATAAAATTTTGATCAAATGAGTATTAGTCATTGAATTGAGCAATTTTGGTTTAATTCTTGTATCCTGTGCAAAGATAAATGTTTATTGAGAAAAAAAAAAAGAATAAATACGACTTTTGAAAGCTGTGGTGAAAGGGACATGGACTTGTCACTTATTATCATCTGAGAGATTAAATATTAACAAATGATTTTGCTTTGCAAACAAATAATTTACGTGTGTTAACATTTACTTTCCATTGCTGCTGTCAAACAAGTATGCCAACCCTCTACTTGTAGAGTTCATCGTTGCTGTTCTTAATTCTGTCTGAATGGTGTATGCAGATATTTGTCTTCAGCAACTGAGGGCCAGATTACGAATGACATGCTAACAGTTAACCGCGAGCGATATCAGGTTTTCGCAGCTGTTTGCGTGCTTCAGATGTAGTGCTCGTATTACAAGTTGAAAGTAAATGCGATCGCTTGAGCGCAATTAAATTTAATGTGTCCAGATAGTGGAACCTAAGAGCTCTGATTAACTATTTCCCGAAACAAAAAAGTGTCACAAAACACATCAAATAAAAGTACAGTTACACTAATAATAACACTATCTAATAAAATTATTTTAAAAAAAATATTGCACATAGAGATACATAAATATACATGAATACGGCACCAAGCCGAAAAGCGTAAGACCAGCCAACCCGGTCTCGCTATCCTGATTGAACTTTGAAATCATATGGAATAAAGTCTTCAGTCTTGCTTTTTATTTTTATACCAATGAGATCTCCTCCGGACTTTTCTTTGATATACATAAATATACATGTCTAAATAGGTGTATGCATTTAAATATATATGTTCATAGGTGTGTGTACATATGTATATAGGTATTTATATATGTATATATGTATTTACAGACATATATACACATAAACACATAAATACATATATACACATATAGGCATATATATAAATACACTTATGTGTATATGTGTTGGCGGGTATGTATTTATGTAAAATACAAAAAGGATAATAAAAAAGGTGCACCTGATTTATTCTATAGCGCTACCAACGTTGCAAGCAGTCCCAAAAATAATTACTTATAAAATAAGAAAGGAAGAACAGTAACCATGAAACGTTAAACTATTAAAGAAGGACCAAGGCTGCACTCATGGAAAAAACTGCGCTTTATTACAAAAAAGGAAAGAGGAGCAGGAGTGGAAGCTTGTTCCCCACCCAAGAGACTAGAAAACAAACACACTCAAATGTTAATATCACACACATGAAATGTCCAGTACTGGACTTGAGTGCTACAACCAAAACCTCATTAATAATATTATTATGATAAGATAAAGACCCCTCACTATCATGCAAAGATTAAAGCCAGCTGACTATATCATGAGGGATCACTATAGTGACTGTACATGCTAAGTACGGGTGTTATTGGAGATAATATACCGAGTCCACAAAGAGCCGATAGATATGGTAAAACCGAGTGCTCAAGTGTCATACAACATGCTCCGGTATCAAGGGAGACCTCTAGAGAGCAGCTGAATCACTCCTTGTATATCCAGACAAGTGGTAGCCAAACAAAAACACAAGAGAACTGAAAAGTAGGATAAGAGAACATAGGGAGGATATAAGAAATGAGGACAAAGACAATCCTGTAGTGAGGCATTTTAAAATTTGCCACAATTCAGACTTTACAAAACTAAAAGGGATGGGAGTAGAACAGCTTAGAGCTAGTAGACGAGGTGGTAACCTATACAGGATAATATTACAACATGAGTCTAGGTGGACATACAGGTTAAACACATTGAACCCGGTTGGTCTTAATGAGAAAATCGAGTATTTTATGATATGATACTGTCACTACAGTTGTAATACAATGCATCAATATTATAAGAATGCATACAATAAGTTGCGTTGTTTGTAAGTAATTTGGGTATGACAATGTATCCATATTTACTAAGGATGAAGAATACAATACAAACATACTAAGAAGATCTGCATTTGTGTGAACAAAATAACTGTCTATTTTGGGAGTTCAATGTATAAAGACACAGTATAATTTCTGTTGCATAAAAGTTGTTTCTTATAGCATTGAACCTGGTGTCATCAAAAGAGCTGGGGATCCACACCCACAATGGTTAAAGTATTAAACAATAAAGTTTTATCTACTACGTAAGCCCCAAGTGCTAATGTAAATGGAGGCGTTTTTTATCCATGAATGAAGAGTACAAATAGCAACAGTACCAGAAATCGTCACATCTGACGAAGCCCAAGGTCCAACCCCCTGTGGGAGGGGTGAAACACGTCATGTTTTTGAATCGTTTTACGTAGTCATTACGTCCAGCACAGCTGTGAGCTGCTACTCTACGCTACCGAAGCAGGGAATTTAAAACAAGCAAGTGAAGACGCTGACTGACCGATATCTGCAGTACCGCACTATGAAAAAGGTTGTACAGCACATTTCACCTATACAGGGACGAAGCATTTTGAGGTCAGGTTACTAGTGTTTTTGTTTGGCTACCACTTGTCTGGATGCCGGATATACAAGGACTGATTCAGCTGCTCTCTAGAGGTCTCCCTTGATACCGGAGCGTGTAGTATGACACTTGAGCGCTCGGTTTTACCATATCTATCGGCTCTTTGTGGACTTGGTATATTATCACCAATAACACCCGTACTTTGCAGGTATAGTAACTATAGTGATCCCTCATGATATAGCTGGCCGGCTTTAATCTTTGCATGCTTGTGAGGGGTCTTTATCTTATCATAATAATATTACTAATGCTGGACATGTCATGTGTGTGATTTTAACATTTGAGTGTGTTTGTTTTCTAGGCTCTTGGGTGGGGGATGAGCTTCCACTACTGCTCCTATTTCCTTTTTTGTAATAAAGCGCAGTTTTTTCCATCAGTGCAGCCTTGGTCCTTCTTTAACAGTTTAATGTTTCACAGTTACTGTTCTTCCTTTCTTGTTGTATAGGTAATTTTTTTTGGGACTGCTTGTAACGTTGGTAGCGCTATCGAATTAATCAGGTGTATGGTGTCTGTTGTGATATTATAATACATAATGCTTTCTTCCTAGTTTGTGCTCTAACTTAGAAATGTATATAATTGTTGCAAAGAAGCAGGGGCGGCGACAGTGTTGTTAGAGTGAGGAACCAGGAAATAAAGTGTGTGGAGTTAGTTGCTGTATAAATGGACTCTGTGTCAGATATATTTCTAAATCACCTGGATTTACAAACACTACATTTTGGCGACAAGGATTATGTTTGAACCCTATTGCTTTGTCTCAGCAAACAGTGAGTAACCTGCTGCAATACCCACAAGAATGGCTGCATGTAATGAATACAACTTCCCTGTGTTTGACTCTGATGCAGAACTTAGCTCAGTAGGCCCAAGATGGATAAAATGGATTCAGAGATTTGAAAATTAGCTTATTGCTTTGGATGTTACTAATGCAAACAGAAAAAAGGCTTTACTGCTTCATTTAGCTGGAGAAAAAGTGTATGACATTCAGGATACCTTGTCTGCAACCACTGACACATACCATGATGTTAAAGATAAACTGACAACATATTTTCTCCCTAAAAAGAACACTCAGTATGAAATATACATATTCATACAGGCAACACAACAGGGTGATGAACCTTTAGATGCATTTCAAACCAGGTTACGTTTACTAGCAAAAAATTGTGAGTTTTCTGATGTTGAAAATGAGATTAAAGCACAGATAATACAAAGCTGCACTTCTTCAAAACTTAGGAAATATGCACTAAGACAATCTGAACTATCTTTAAAAGATTTGCTTGATTATGGAAGAACATTAGAAATTGCTGACAGGCAAGCTGCAAGCATAGAAAATAGATCTACTGAAGATCAGTTTATTACAAATAGAGTTCAAAAAGACAGTTCAACAGTACAGCCCACAAGAAAGAACCAGACCTCATGTGTTATGCAGAAACTGTGGTGGTTTCTATCCACATAATGGGACTTGTCCAGCAAGGAATAAGCAATGCAGGGCATATGGAAAATGTAATCATTTTGCAAAGCAATGTAGAACAAAACTGTATCAAATACCTCAATCACATACTGAGCCAGTGGAAAGTAAATCTAGTCAGATCTCCTGATCAAAAAGGACAATATTCAAACAAAGATGAAAAATATGTATTTGTAGTAAACAACATGTGTAACCTAACTCAGCCTCAAGTTGATGTACTCATTAATGACACTAAAATCACTGCATTGATTGATTCAGGATCTGCTGTTAATTTAGTAGGTGAACAAACATTTCACATGTTAAAACCACAGCCACAGCTATTACAGAGTAAAATTAATATATATGCATATGGATCAATTAAACTCCTTAATATCATTGGTAAATTTACAGCCACATGTGCATTTAAACACAATGCAACTATGTTTTATGTTGTAAAGGGTCAAAATTCTTCTCTTCTGAGTTTTGAAACTTCATCTAGTTTGGGACTTATAAAGCTTATGAATGCAATTTCACATAGAAAGAGCACAGGATCCGTAGCAGATCAGTTAGTACAGCAGTATTCTCATTTGTTTAATGGCATTGGTAAATTGAAAGATTTTCAAGTACAGCTGCATATTAATCCACACATAAAACCTGTAATACAACCACATAGAAGAATTCCATTTCATCTGAAGGCACAAGGTTGATGCTGAACTCATGAACCTTAAAACACAAGGAATCATCGAAAGAGTGTAGGGGCCAACTCCATGGGTCTCCCCAATAGTATCAATGCCAAAACCCAAAGACCCAAATAGTGTAAGAATTTGCCTAGACATGAGGCAAACCAACACTGCAATTATCAGCGAGCGCCATGTTACTCCAACATTAGATGATATAATTCATGATCTCAACCAGGCAATAGTTTTCTCCAACTTGATTTAAAATCAGGCTATCATCAACTGGAATTGGATCCAACAAGCAGATATATAACTACATTCTCAACACACACAGGATTGTGGAGATACAAGCGCCTAAGTTTTGGTGTTTCTTCTGCTGCTGAAGTATTTCAAAATGCAATACAGCAAACATTATCTGGAATTCCAGGAGTTAAGAACTTCAGCGATGATATTATTGTGTTTGGAGTTACTTAAGAGGACCATGATAAAAATCTCACAGCAGTTTTTGAGTGACATCATGAGAAAGGACTTACCTTAAATTGTAATAAGTGTTAATTTAACAAAACTAAACTAGAATTTTATGGATTTGTCTTTTCAGCTGAAGGCATATCAGCAGACCCAAAGAAAGTGGAAGCAAACCAGAATGCAAATTCTCCTATAGACTCCAGTGAAGTCAGAAGTTTCCTAGGGATGGTAAATTACTGTTCTTGATGTATCCCTAATTTCTCTACTATTGCCACACCTTTAAGAGAGTTAACAAAGAAAAGTGTGCCATGGCGTTGGACTGAAAATGAACAAGCTTTTCAACAATTGAAACAGAGTTTAACCAGTGACAAGACAATGTCCTATTTTAACCCTTAACGACAAACTATTCTTTTAGTAGATGCTAGCCCTGTTGGTTAAGGTGCTATTTTGGTGCAGAGAGACAAAGGCAAGCATTATATCATTGCTTATGGTAGCCATTCTTTAAATTATGTGGAAAAACGTTATTTTCAAAACGAATGTGAAGCTCTGGGAATAGTTTGGAGTTGTGAATACTTTCATTTATATTTATATGGTTGTCCATTCACACTGATCACAGATCATAAGCCTTTACAGTTGATCTGGAATAATCCAAAATCCAAACCACCCGCTAGAATAGAAATATGGGGTTTAAGGCTACAACCATATACTTTTACTGTGGTCTACAAATCTGGAAAAGAGAACCCAGCAGACTATATGTCTCGACATCCTATATCAGCAGATTCATTCACAAGTTCTCCAAGTTCCATGGATGCAGAAGAATATATACATTTTGTTACTAATCATGCTATACCTAAAGCATTGAGTGTAGAAGAAATACAACAAGCAACATTAGCTGATCCTATACTGCAAAAAATTGCTGTATTAGTTCGGAATGGAAAATGGTACACAGCTGACTCTGACAAAATACATGGAAAAGAGTTGAAGTCATTTGCAAGATTTGGCAAAGAACTCTCAGTGAATAATGACAACACTATTATCGTACGAGGTAATAGAATAGTTGTTCCGACATGTTTACAACAACAAGTATTATCCTTAGCACATGAAAGTCACCAAGGAATAGTTAAAATGAAAAGTTTATTATGAGAAAAAGTGTGGTTTCCATCAATAGATCAACAAGCAGAAAAGTTGGTGAGAATGAGAAATTGTATTGTGTGTCAAGCTACAACTCCAGGAGCTCACAAAGAACCTTTAAAAATGTCTGCATTGCCTAAAGCACCATGGTGTAATGTGAGTATAGATTTTTATGGCCCATTACCAACTGGAGATTGTGGTTATAGACGAATATTCAAGATACCCGGTAGTAGAAGTTATCAACATCTTCAGTCACTGTTATTCCTGTTTTAGACAAAGTTTTCTCTTTATTGGGAATTCCTAAAATTGTTAAAACAGATAACGGTCCCCCATTTAACAGTACTCAGTTTAATAAATTTGCTTCATATCTTGGATTTAAACATTGGCACATTACTCCTTTGTGGCCACAAGCTAATGCAGAAGCTGAAAGATTCATGTGTTCTATGGGGAAATTTCTAAGGGCAACTACAGCGCAAGGTAGACCATGGAAACAAAATGTATACTCTTTTCTGAGAGACTATCGATCAACTCCCCATTGTACTACTGGCAGATCACCTGCAGAGCTGTTATTCAATCGCAAACTTCGAATCAAAATTCTGGATATAAATGATTCACTAACAGAGACACTCAACAAGGACTTGATACAAAAAGACAGTCATGCCAAAGCCAAGATGAAAGCTTATGCGGATAAATACTATCATACCAAATCTGCTCTTTTTGCTGTTGGAGACAGAGTCCTGTGTCGGCAAGATAGACGACACAAGTTGGATACTTTATATGATGTCGTCCCATATACAGTTACAAGAATTCAAGGATCAATGTTCACTGCAGTAAGAAATGGACATACAATTACTCGGAATTCTTATTTCTTCAAGAAACTACTCAAAGAACAGGACACTGACTTATCTGATGCAGAAGATGATGATTCTGATATACCCAAATTATTTCAAGAACATGATGATAATATGGATAACACTGAGAGCAGTGAGGGGGGAAGAAAACATAGCACATGATCAGTCCTTAGATACTAATCAAAAATACCCTCTCAGAGAAAACAGAAGACCTCTTTAATACCTTAAAGACTATGAAAAATAATATGTGTTTTCATACAATGTATTATAATGTCATCATGCAACTCTTTTATGTGAAATATAGTTGGTCTTATTTCTAGATATTAAGCATAGTATAGATATAGTTATATTTATGTTTAGTTTAATTGTTATGTTTCTAATCTAAAGTAAGGGAGCGATATGGTGTCTGTTGTGATATTATGATACATAATGCTTTCTTCCTAGTTTGTGCTCTGACTTAGAAATGTATATAATTGTTGCAAAGAAGCAGGAGTGGGGACAGTGTTGTTAGAGTGTGGAACCAGGAAATAAAGTGTGTGAAGTTAGTTGCTGTATAAATGGACTCTGTGTCAGATATATTTCTAAATCACCTTTTGTATTATCCTTTTTGTATGTTACATAAATACATACCCGCAAACACATACACACATAAGTGTACTGTACTTATATACTGTTGATGCCTATATATGTGTATATATGTATTTATGTGTTTATATGTGTATATATATGTCTGTAAATACATATATACACATATAAATACATATATACATATATAAATAAATATATACACATATAAATACATATATACACATATAAATACATATATACATATGTACACACACCTATGAACATATATATTTAAATGCATATACATATTTAGACATGTATATTTATGTATATCAAAGTATGTATTTCTGTATATGTATGTTTGTGTAACTTGTAATGCGCCACCAAGGCTTGCCAACCCTCCCTTATTACCAGGGATCTCCTTCAGTCTCCCAGACTCCCTTATTTATCTGTTTTTTGGAGAAAAAAAATATCTTTTGGGCCCTGCAAAGGACACTCAGTAGTAAGCAATAGTAATATCCATGCTGCTCTGTATAATGATTTTGAGAATAGATAGATAGACCTGCAACCTGCACTTATAAAAAAAACTCCCCTGCATTAGGATTGTACACATTTTGCACACGGCTATTTATAGACTGGCTGCTATGGGGCCCATCAGCACTTGGGCCCTAGGGCCATAGTCTATTCCTTAGTCTTTCTTAAATTATTAAAAAAAAATGTTAGCAACCCAACCGCTAACTGTCATTGGTTGCTATAGCCTGTGAGGGTGGATCGAGGAAAGGAGGAGGCAGAACTTTTACTGTTATTTCCTCCTGCGCATCCTGGTTCCACCTCCACCATTGCAACTCTAAGCATCAGACAGTCCAAGAAAGGAGCAGCACTCACCAAATCATCAAAAGTCTAAGCATCAGAGTCAGAGTGGGAGACAGAGAACAGAGAGATAAGACCATACTCAGTGTGTTTTTTTTTTTTTAGTTTTTTTTTTACTATTCAGTGCCAACCAATTTACTAAATATAATTATTTAAAGGGACATGAAACCCCCAAAATATATTTCATGCTTCAAACAGAACATGCAATTTTAAACAATTTTCTAATGTACTTCTATTGTCTAATTGGCTTCCTTCTCTTGGTATCCTTTGTTGAAAAACATACCTAGGTAGGCTCAGGAGCCGCAAAGCGCTGCACATATATAAGCCTCTTGTTATTGGCTCACCTGATGTGTTCAGCTAGCAACCAGTAGTACATTACTACTCCTTCAACAAAGGATTCCAAGAGAATGAGACAGATTTGATAATAGAAGTAAATTGGAAAGTTGTTTAAAATTGCATGTTCTATATGAATTATGAAAGAACAAATTTGGGTACCTTTATGGGTGTTGCAAACATATTTTTTTCAAGCAAACTAGTACATTATAATTTTCATTTTTGGTGTATGGTTAAATAAAGCTGCTCTTCCTTAAAATACCTGGATCTATTGTTGGTTGCAGTGGGGGCCCTGCTCCCACTCTCCATTATTAGGTTTGTATACATAACATGTCTTTCGCTATTACTTCTGTACTGATGTTTTCAGTATAGGTGGCGAGATCAACAGGCAAGGCAGTTATATCAAATGACAAAGTAAAAATAAAGGAGCTATTTGTAACGCATGTAATATATTAAAGTAGATAAACTGGAACACATTAAAGGAGAGAAAAGTTTACTGTGCACTGTCCTTTTAACATGCCCCAAGCCAATTCCAGAACATATAGAGACTCAGATTGGTTCATACGTGTAAAAGCAGCCGAGTATTCTGTATTACAGTTGAGACCTGGGACTCCATTTATGAAGCAGCAAATGCTGCTCAGTGTCCCCTCATAAGACCCCTGCTTCTTCACCTCTCCGCCACCTTTTAGGTGGCAGACTAAATAATCACAATCCAATATGATCGGAATGATTGACAGCCCCTGCTAATGGCCGATTAGCCACCAGTAAGCAGGGGGAGGCATTGCACAAGAATTTCACTAGAAATGCTTGTGCAATGATAAATGGCGACAGCATACAATGCGATGTCGAGCAGACATGATTCACTATAGCGACATATGATAAATCTACCCCTCAGAGTTCAGTCTTATATAACATCCCATTTATCATACAATTAAAAGGACCAGAAAATTTGGTGGTTGTCACAGATACTGGGCTGCAGGTGCTGAACCCTTGCCCCCCTATATACTTCACCCCAGCTGTTTCTCAGTGGTTTTGGGCTCCTCAGAGCAACCACAATCTCTGGAAGCTTTTGTTTGGTGTATGACCAGGAAAACCCTCCTAGGCTGGCCAGGCTTCTGGAACTCCCAGTCGGCCGCCTCACAACGGACACCCGCCTAACTCCTCTCAGGCTGGCCGGGCTCCTGGAACTCCCGGTCGGCCACAGGACACCAGGACACCCGCTAACTTTACCCCTGGTCGCTCCAGCAGCCCTTTGCCCCAGAGCTCCGCTCTTTTGGGGATTGGTAGCCCCTAGGGAGGACAGAGCTGTGGCAATTATCAGATGGGAGCTCCTTTGGGAACTGGGGGTTTTGGACATCCCTAACCCCATAACTTCAACGGACTGTAACTCCGGTCCTCAGTAACGAATCATGTCTGGGGACAGAGAGCTTTAAAATGACACCCACCGGGATCACCCGAAACCGCCACCCCTAAGTATTGGGATTATGTAAGACTGTGGCTCCTATGGAGGTGCCGGGCTGTCTGGAGAGGCGGGAATGGCGGGAAAATTGTGGGATTGTCCTTTGTGTTATCAAGATGAGATGTGTGTATAAAAGGAGTGTGTGTTCTCAATAAAATCAGTTCTTGTTCACCTGAAGGCTAGTCTGTCTAGTTATTTGGGTGAGCTCCAGCTAAAATCACTTTCCTGGGCTACATAGAAATGTCCAAACCACCAACTGAAGATCTTGCGGGATGGAGCAGTACCAGGGGCTCCAGAAGGAAGAATTGAGAACATTGCTGCAGACTAGAGGGAAAGTCACCGGCAACAAGACAAAGGCAGTGCTCGTAGCCGAACTGATGGAGAACGATCGGACTAGCGAACAGGCTGGTGGGTCGGACAGCGACCAAAGCGGAGGACAGCCCAGTACAGCCTCCACTCCAGGGACTACAACATCCGACAAACAGCAGCAGGTACAGTGGCAACTGGCTCTCTATGGACCTAACCCCCCCCCCAAGGAGATCATTACTCGGATAGTGACTGACGCCAACAAGATACACATGTTGGAGCTTCAGAAGTCTATAGGTGGGTCATGCCGGATCCCCTGAACCCCCCTTCCCAGCCCAAGAAACTACCTCACGGGGCTTTCTGAACCTTCCAGGATGATGGGAGTGAGGATATCGACTGCTACCTACAGCTGTTCGAGACCCAGTGCCGGATGCATGGGGTCACTAATGCCGATAGGGTTACTATCTTAATTGGGAAACTATCCGGTAGGGCCTTGGAGGCTTTCCACACTGTCCCCTCCGAAGATCAAGGCAACTATGACCAGGTGAAGGAGCTCATCTTTGCTCGGTATGGACTTACCCCGGAGGCTCACCGGCTAAACTTCAGGGGATTACAAAGAAAAGAGGAGCAGCCGTATACCGAGTTTGCCCACTGCTTAGCTAGATCCTTGAACTCCTGGGTTACTGGGTGCCACATCACCACCCTAGACGAAGCTGTTCAACTCATCCTCCTGGAGCAGTTCTACAACCGCACCCCAGCAGAGATAAGGGACTGGGTAAAAGACAAGGGACCCAGAACAGCTGACCAAGCCACTGCCCTGACTGATCAGTATGTGGATGCCCGGCGCCAGGGAGCCACAGACCCCCGGCCTGCAACCCTCTCCAGCCCCAGCTCGAACCCCAACGTTCTTTTGGCAGCCACAGACCCGGCCGCCCCCTGTTTACCCGGCCGGGAGCAGCCATCCCCGGGGGTGTTATGGGTGTGGACACCACTGACATGTTATACGGGACTGCCCCGCCAGACAACGAAACCCCCCAGCCCAGCCACCAAGGAATCCTGCCTCAACCTCGTGGGGGTCTCCTCAAGCCCGCACCTATCAGGCCGCTGCCCATTGTGCCCATACAGCGAGCTCCAACCCCTATGCTGAGTGGGTGTCTTGCACCATGACGGCTCAATGGACCAAGACAACCGACAACAACACCAGCAAGTTGTCTGGGTCAACGGGCAGGCGGCTCAAGGAATGAGAGATATGGGGGCCACCATTTCTTTGATCCAACCTCACCTTGTTCCCCCCTCCGGCTGCACTGGGCGCACCCTTGCTGTGGGGGTAGCCGGAGGTGAGGTCCTCAGGATTCCTACAGCCTGGGTCCATTTGAACTGGAAAACCGACTCCCGCAATGTAGAAGTGGAGGTTATGCACCACATCCCTGCCGAGGTCCTGTTGGGAAACAACCTCGGTCACCTTGTGTCCGCCTATGTGGGGGATGCCTCTCCGGATACCTGCCCAGTGACTACCCGCCAGCAGGCCAGATGCCCCGCCACCTCACCAACTTTGGGGACCCAGGTAAGACCTACCACCCCGACACCTACCTTTCCTTGACTACCCGTCCCCACTAACCCCGAACTTACTGACACCCCCTCCTGGGCGACCCCCTCTGACTTCGCCAAAGAAACCTTGAGTGACCCGACCCTAGCCCCTTACCAAGACCGAGTAGGTGCTGACCCCCAGGGCCCCAGAGACGAATGATTCCAGTGGGAGGGAGAGCTCCTGTACCAGATCTCCAAGAGGAGAAAAGGACCGGTTCCCAAACGCCAGCTGATTGTACCGAAGAAGTTTCGGTCCAACCTACTGAACATAGGGCATGACATCCCCTTAGCCAGCCACTTAGGAAAGCAAAGGATCCACCACCTCTTGACTCTTTCTTCTGGCCAGGCATTACAGCCGATATTAAGGAATACTGTAAATCCTGTGAGGTTTGCCAGAAGGTAGGAAAGACAGGTGATCATACGAAAGCCCCCCTCCATCCCCTGCCCATTATTGAGGAACCCTTTAGCCGAGTGGCAGTAGACATTGTGGGGCCATTAGCTCGGCCCAGTCCATCAGGGAAGAAATACATCCTTACAGTGGTGGACTATGCCACCCGATACCCCGAGGCAATCCCCTTGGCCAATATCACGGCGGAGACCATAGCAGATGTGATGCTCCGGATATTCACCAGGGTAGGCTTCCCTCGGGAAGTGGTTTCCAATCAGGGAACACAGTTCACTGCGGAAATCACTCAACAACTCTGGAAGTTGTGAGGGATTAAACCCCTGCACAGCGCCCCTTACCATCCCCAGACGAATGGGCTGTGTGAGAGGTTTAACGGGACCCTAATGCAACTGCTTCGGACATTCTCGGCCACTCACAAGGACTGGGAAAGATTCCTGCCGCACCTCCTCTTTGCATATCGAGAGGTGCCTCAGAAATCCACCGGTTTTTCACCCTTTGAACTTCTTTATGGTCGAAAGGTTAGGGGCCCACTAGATTTGGTACGAGCCCACTGGGAGGGAGCCACCAGGGGGGAACAGCACTCTGTTGTGGAGTACGTACTCCAGCTCAGAAACCGACTGAAGGACCTGGCTGCCCAGGTACGCGAGAACCTTCAAGCCTCTCAGCACAGGCAGAAGCAATGGTACGATCGCAATGCCCATACCCGAACCCTGATTGTAGGACAGACGGTCCTCGCTCTGAAGCCTGTCAAAACCGACAAGCTACAGGCCTCTTGGCAAGGACCTTACCGGGTTGTGGAACAACTGAACAACACCACATACCTGGTAGCGAAGTGTTCAGATGAAAGGATCCGTCGGACCTTTCATGTGAACATGATCGGAATGATTGACAGCCCCTGCTAATGGCCGATTAGCCACCAGTAAGCAGGGGGAGGCATTGCACAAGAATTTCACTAGAAATGCTTGTGCAATGATAAATGGCGACAGCATACAATGCGATGTCGAGCAGACATGATTCACTATATCGACATATGATAAATCTACCCCTCAGAGTTCAGTCTTATATAACATCCCATTTATCATACAATTAAAAGGACCAGAAAATTTGGTGGTTGTCACAGATACTGGGCTGCAGGTGCTGAACCCTTGCCCCCCTATAGACTTCACCCCAGCTGTTTCTCAGTGGTTTTGGTCTCCTCAGAGCAACCACAATCTCTGGAAGCTTTTGTTTGGTGTATGACCAGGAAAACCCTCCTAGGCTGGCCGGGCTTCTGGAACTCCCGGTCGGCCGCCTCACAACGGACACCTGCCTAACTCCTCTCAGGCTGGCCGGGCTCCTGGAACTCCCGGTCAACCACAGGACACCAGGACACCCACTAACTTTACCTCTGGTCGCTCCAGCAGCCCTTTGCCCCAAAGCTCTGCTCTTTTGGGGATTGGTAGCCCCTAGGGAGGACAAGAGCTGTGGTAATTATCAGAGGGGAGCTCCTTTGGGAATTGGGAGTTTTGGACACCCCTAACCCCATAACATCAATGGACTGTAACTCCGGTCTCCAGTAACGAATCATGCTGAGTTTTGGACTGTGGCATCTGGGGACCGAGAGCTTTAAAATGATACCCTGGAAGTGCCGCCGCTCCACCGGGATCACCCAAAACCACCACCCCTATGTATTGGGATTATGTAAGACTGTGGCTCCTATGGAGGTGCCGGGCTGTCTGGAGGGGCGGGAATGGCGGGAAAATTGTGGGATTGTCCTTTGTGTTATCAAGATGAGATGTGTGTATAAAAGGAATGTGTGTTCTCAATAAAATCAGTTCTTGTTCACCTGAAGGCTAGTCTGTCTAGTTATTTGGGTGAGCTCCAGCTAAAATCACTTTCCTGGGCTACATATAAATCACTTTCCTGGGCTACATAGCCACTTGTTCCAGGCAGAGGAAGGACCCGGTCGACGGCGCTACCCAGTCGGGGTAGCGGGAAAGTCCGTCACAGTGGTCATTACAATACTGAATGACAATTACTTTGATAAGCTTACCACATTTTTGGGGCCAAGGAATGGGTAGCTTCCCAGAAGACCTGTCAAAGATATGATGTGCAAAAGAGCACCTGGCAGCATGTAAATGTAAACCATCAACAAAGGCATCTGAGCAGATGAAGGAAGTAATTATAGGCTGGTGTTGGTAGACACTATTGTGTCTTGTTGAAGTCACTCAAGAACATCAGCAAAACTCAAATGGATACTGCCATTCTCAAATTAGCACATGGTGTGATCACCCTTTCTGAATTATATCCTCTGGTTGAAAATATTATCTAATGTAATGGTCTGACTTGCAAAATATGGCAGACACCATCATGGGGCCATCATGGGGCTAGATTCGCATGTTCACTCGATTTTGCTAAATGCAGATAGCACACGCTGCCGGCATTTAACATTGCACAAGCATGGCCTAGCAGGGGCCGTCAATCATCCCAATCATATCTTTTAGGTTGTGGAGAAGTTAAGGAGTAGCGGTCTCATGACCTGAAAGGATGGGGCTCTGAAGCATTATCTGCTGCTTAATAAATGGACCCCATGGCATGGAGTCAATGATTTCCTGACTGTAACAATCTTATTACCAGGAAAGCAATAAATCCTTCCTACTGTGTCAATCTCTATCGTTAGATCAAATGTGTAGACAGACCCTGTATTTTTTAGCTTGTAACCCACACAATGCCATTAGATCTCAAAAAGATAGTCAGATTTACCAGAGCCTCAAATACTACTAATAAGAAATTAAGACATGTCATTTCAGGCGCATTGTTGATGTGCAGCGTGAGGCGAGCTATGGGACGTACTGTTTGCATGAGCACTGGTGAGATATATGCAGCGCTGTTTCATTGCAGGCACTCTTTTTATTTTATTTTATTTCAAGAGTGCTTTTATCTAGTTGGCACGGGCCAACTGTAAGATTAAGAGTATACCACCTTAATAAAATAAGGGATGAACCCTGTGAAGTAAGGATTTGTTACACTACAATAAGAGCAGTAGATTGCGTACATATGTGTTGCTTGATTTCAATTCAGCAGGCAATTATGAGTAAGGCTACGGACAAAATGCATCAGTCAGCATGATTTCAAGGGTTAAAATGTGACCCATGCATAAAGTTGTATATGTTTTTGCCAACCAAACTTATTTGTTTTAAATGAATTTACAATAAGGAAATGATTTTATACAAGCTAATGGTGCTCCTCCTGTTTGCCTTGTATGTCATTATGAGTACCTATTAATGCTATTTAGACTCTGCAATGCCTTGGCTGTGTTTCAAGAGTGTGTTAATGATGTCTCCAGCGATATCCTACAATCCTATGTTATTGTCTACCTAGACAATATTCTGATCCAATCACAGATTGTATGCTAAACTATTCAAGTGCTCTTTTGAACAGACAGATTCCTTTTCTGGGGTATATCATTTCTGCTGCAGGGTTTGAAACAGATCCCAGTAAGCTTGATGCAATCTTACAGCCAAGACCATCTTCTTTGAAACAGATTCAGCTCTTTATTGGTTTCTCAAACTATTACAGAAAATTCATTAAGAATCCCATTACTCCCATTACTGCTCTAACCAAGAAAGTGGTGAAAGTGGTGAACTGAATGGTCTCAAGAAGCTCTGGTGGTATTTTATTATTTTAAAAAAACCTTCTGTTCAGCTCCTATTCTCCATCATCCTCAACCATCAGCTCAAAACTTTATGGAGGCACAGTTGCGGATTTAAAAAAAAAATTCTTATGTGGAACAAAATTATGGCATTGGAAATAGAGAGCTTCTGGCTATGAAACTGGCCTTCTCTGAGTAGAACATTTTATTGAGGGCACTGACCTTTACCTATCTGGCTCAAAGGCTTGACACAAGACCAGCACAATCGGCATTGATTTTTATTCTTTTCCATTTCTGGAAAGAACACCACAGCAGATGTCTTGTCTCATCAATATTCCTGTGAGAGTCTTCGTTCCACTAGTACAAATATCATACATCTTTAACGCATCATTACATAACCTTCTTCCAATTTATAAAATAATCTATTGTCTTTTTAACCACAGGTACCCTATAACCAACAAGTCCCTGCCAATACTCTGTATATTCCCAAGAATCTTTGTAAAGAGATATTACAATGGGCTCATGGACATAAGGCATCCTGGTATAAAACAGACCATTCTACGTTTGGAACCTCTTGTTTGGTGGCCTACATTGAAACAAGATGTCATTGCCTTTGTTAAAACCTGTACTGTCTGTGCTTCCATTAAGACAACTAGGACTTAGAGACATATCTTAGAGCCTATGTTAACGCTGAACATTATAACTGGAATGATATGTTACGGCTAGCTGAACAGGTTCATAATTCTCTATGGCATTCCTCTCCAAAGTGCTCTCCTTTTCAGGCTGCTCTTGGATATCAACCTAAGGCGTTACCCTTTCACTCTTCAACTATAGAAATACTTGCAGCTGCTCATAACTAAATTAATAGACCAGGGAGGAGCCATAGATGTTGCATATCTAGACTTTAGCAAAGCATTTGACACCGTCCCACACAACAAACTTAATCACAAAATGTATAAGTGGGTAGAATGCTGGCTTAAAGATAGACAAAAGGGTTGCAATCCAGGGAGTACATTCAAATACAGCGTCAGTTACTAGTGGTGTTCCCCAACAGTCAGTTCTTGGGCCTGTTTTGTTTAACATGTTCATAAGTGATATTGGAAGTGGACCTAAAGGGAAAGTTTGCTTGTTTGCTGATGATACAAAAATTTGTAACAGAGTTGATGTTCCAGGAGGGGTTGATCAAATCAGTGATATTAAAAAACTAGAAGACTGCTCAAACAAATGGGATCTGAAATGTAATATTACCAAGAGCAAAATTATGCATATAGGATCTAAAAACCCAAAGGCCAATTATAGTCTCAATGGTACATTGTGTAAAAGAAGAAAGAAGATGGCGCCACAATAGTGCAAGATCAATGGTGTTAGAAGATCACATGCACAACAGGTTGTACTTACTAGAAATAAGGCCCTTGAGAAGTGCCACAGATGCAGTCTGGACTCTTGATAGCTGCCCAGATATCTATCCTCTCGCTACTCCAGTGAGGCCTGTACTTCGAGGCCCGGAATTGGTGAGCAATGGTAAATTGTAAGCCAAATGGTATATGTCAAAAAATGGTGTTACAATGATACCAGATTATCAAGGAGAGCAGAATTAATGATAATATCATGATGACAAAGTTGTAAAAACAACTCAAGTTTATTAAAAACAAATTAAAAACACAACGCGTTTCCTGGTTCACAGACTGTTTTATCAGGTGTATTAAACTATAATAACATCACAACTTATAAAGAAAATGCTTGGCATCTAATGCCGATATTTGCGCATGCGTATGCGGATAAACGGACCAATGGGAGCCCATGCTGAACCGGCTTCCATTTCATTGGAGGTGTGTGGTGTTACCAAACTAGCGGACCAATGGGAGCCCATACCGAACCGGCTTCAATTTAAATGGTTCATTATCGGAGGTGTGAGGTGTTGCAAAACTAGTGAATGTAATGTCAATAAAACATAACAACCAACCCTGCACTAGTAATCAAAATCCTGGCTGAAATGTAACAATCGAGTGGCACCTTGTCATATAGACAACTCATATACACTATAATATAGAGCGATTTCTCTAACTAGATACCTCAAAGGACTCTAATCGAACTATAGTAATATACGTGGTGATAATAAAGATGTGGAAATTAAAGCCGGTTCAGATAGGCTCTCTAGATATGACCGATATCCGCAAATGCACACCGCTATGACAAAGGACCACCAGTAGGTCTCATAACATTATTAAAAAACTGGATTACTATATACATCAAAAAAAATATACAGTACATATACCATAGCTTAACCTATACAATGGCTAATTCACAATATACTTAGGAAATAGCAACATCATGACATGTAACTGTAGATTATGGTGCCACAATGTTGTTAAATATTAGGTTACAAAATAACCAGTCACCTACAAAAACATTTAGGCATACAAAAGATACTATATCTAGAGGTTTGAACATAACATTTACAAAAACAAATAATAATTAACCTATTGCCCTGTAGTATAAGATGTGGCTAAGGTGATAAATACACAAATAAACAACTGAACTGCTATGTGCATATATACTCAAAGGACACAATAGATATTCTATATAGGTAATGCAAATATAAATATAATAAGAAACCGCATTAGTTAAAGGCTGCCATATCAATGTTTTCATTTAATCCATGTGGATTTATAGTTTTCATTTTCCATATCCAATATGTCTCCCTTGGTCGCAATTGCAAAAACCTATTTCTCCCCATTTCGGTGTAATGTGCTCAATGGGGATAATTCTAAAAATATCTGATTCCCCTTTATGATATTTAACTTTATGGCGGGGTACACTATGGTTAGCTAAATATTTTTTCAGATTCCTTAGATGTTCCCCCCACCTCTTTTTAAGGGTCTAGAGGTTCTACCAATGTACTGTATCCCACATTTACATTGCAACAAGTAAACTACAAAAGCGGAATCACATGTAAAATGAGATGTAACTTGAAATTCCTCTTTAGTGGAGTGCGATATAAAATCTGTTTTATTGCCAGTAGTGTACATGCACAGACCACAATTAGCTCTGTTACATTTAAAAAAACTTTGTTGGTCCCTATAAAAGAACTTTTACTTGATCTATTTTCCAAATTGATACATGGTTTCTTCATGACAACCTTACTGGGAGCTAGCCTATTCTTTAAAGTGGGACCCCTCCTAAAAGTACAAATAGTAGAATCATCTAACAAATCTTTGAGTATCGGGTCTCCTTTTAAAATAAACCAGTGTTTCCGTAAAATATTTTTAATTTGATTATGGTTATTATTATATCTTGTTATAAACCGTGGACTAGTACTAGATTTAGATTTGGATTTCATACTATATTCAATCTGAATTTTCCCTTGACTCTGATTGCTAATGTTAAAGCATTCTGATCTATCCTTGTTCCTTGCTCTCTGGTAACTATCCTCTATCAATTTCAAAGGGTATTTCCTCTCTAAAAATCTTTCTGTCAGAATTTTGGATTGGTCATCAATCATGCACTAGCACATCTGTGCAGTTTCTACGAATTCTGCACAATTGATTGTAAGGGATATTCTCTTTCCATGGTTTGTAATGGTTGCTCTTATAATTTAAGTAACTATTGGTGTCTACTGTTTTAAAAACAGTTTTGGTTTGGACAGTCCCTTCATAACCCCAATAAAGCACTAGATCAAGAAACTCAATTTTGTCTTTAGCAATTTTAGATGTAAAATTGAGGCCGATATCATTCTTATTGAGCCACTCGACAAATTGTATAGCTAATGCTTCCGTGCCGTTCCAAATGAACAAAAGATCATCTATGAAACAGCCATAGAAGACCAGGTTCGCCCCTAGGGGGGAGTTGTAAATATGTTTTTCTTCAAAAATCCCCATAAATAAATTAGCAAAGCTAGGGGCAAACCTGGTCTCCATGGCCGTACCCTTGATCTGCAGGAAAAATTGCTCTTGGAACACAAATTAGTTGTGTTCCAAAACAAAAGCAATCACATTCAAAAGAAACAATCTCTGTTCTTCAGGTAGATATATGTCTCTAGTTAAAAAACTGTCTATTGCTTGGATGCCTAGATCATGTGCTATATTTGAATACAGTGCTGATACATCACATGACATCCATAATAAATTATTGTGGTCAGTATTCTTAAATTTAGATAACTTAATTATTAAATCTGGAGTGTCTTTGATGTAGAAAGGTAAACATCTTACTGATTTTTTCAAATATTGGTCAATATATTCTGACAGATTATATGTCAGATTGCCAATGCCCGAAATAATCAGCCATCCAGGTGGGTTAATTGTGCATTTGTGAATTTTAGGGAGGTGGTAATAGTATGCAATGGTACATTACTGGCTGTAACTAAAGAAGAAAGGGACATGGGAATTATTATTTCAGATGATTTAAAATTTGGTACACAATGCAGCAGTGCAGCCAGCAAGGCCAGTCAAATGCTTGGTTGCATTGGGAGATGTATTAGTAGCAGAAATAGCAAGGTTCTTTTGCCACTATACAGATCATTAGTTAGGCCAAATCTGGAATACTGTGTACAGTTCTGGAGACACAATAGCTTCAGAAAGATATAAATAAACTAGAAGCTGTCCAAAAGAGAGCTACTAAAATGGTACATGGTCTAAAATATAAAACGTACAAAGAAAGACTCTATGATCTAAATATGTATAGTTTAGAGCATTAAACTATGCTCTAGAAGTTGAAAGCATTTTCCACAAAAAAAGAAATGCCAAAACAAGGGGTCACAGTCTAAAGTTTTTTACAGAAAGGGTGGTGGATTCATGGAATAAACTTCCATTTGAGGTGGTAAACACAAAGGGGTAGATTTATCATACCACGGGCGGACATGATTCACGATAGCAAATCATGTCCCCCCTGCATCGCTAAATGCTGACAGCGTATGCTGGTGAACTGCTTGTGCAATGCCACCCTCTGCAGATTTGCAGCCAATCAGCTGCTAGCAGGGGGGTCAATCAACCCTATCATATACGATCGTGCAGATTGCTGACCGCAGCCTCAGAGGCGGCGGACGAGTTAGGAGCAGTAGTTTTAAGACCGCTGCTTCTTAACTCCTGTTTTTGGCGAGCCTGAAGGCTTGCACGAAAACAGCTGTATTCAGGGCCTTAATAAATGGTCCCCAAAGACTGTAAAGGAATTAAAAAATGCCTGGGACATGCATAAGGCTATCCTAAGAAAAAAAGTAACATGTAATATGGGTAGACTTGATGGGCCTGCTATCCTAAGAAAAAAAGTAACATGTAATATGGGTAGACTTGATGGGCCTTTTTGGTTCTTATCTACCATCAAATTCTATGTTTCTATGTTTCCTATGTCTGGTGCAATGTTCCCTCTAAGGCCAGTTTTGTGTGCAGCCCAGCAGTGAAACAGTTAACAAGAGAACCATACCTTGCCATCTGCATTGTGCAGTGTTTGCTAATTGCAGGGTGTGGTTACCTAATTAACTGTTTCACTGCTGGTCCGCTCACAAAACTGGCCTTAGAGGGAACACTGGTCTGGTGTGAGACTTAACTAATCATTGGAAAATTATTAGAAGCTCTTTAAGGGCATGACAGAAGATTTCACTGGGTACCCCTTACTCTATGGTAGCAATTCTAGCCACCCACTAACTAGAAACAACTGTTGTCTAACAGGACACCATAGATCCACTGAATTGTAGCATCACACTACCATAAGCCTCCAGCATGTCTCTTCCTCCTGACCTGAGCTTCCCAACACCTAACTTTACTGCATTTCTCCTACTCCCTGAAGCTGCCTCAAACACCTTTGCTCTGACCTTTCCTTGATTCATTCCAGATGACTGTGAGCACCAATCCACTGCCTGATGCTAATTAAGCTGTGGAGATAGAGGTCATGCTACTAAACAAGGTTGGAGATGGACCCATTAATATGCACACAAATACTGTGAACACAAATTCACCAGTGTTTATTCCAGTAATGGATCCATAGCAAAAGATGGGTAATATAAAACAGCTGGATAAGGCAAGGATATTACCATTAACAGCGTATCCACCCTTGCTCTTTTTTAAAGGGACATGACACTTTAATAACACTAAACATAAATTCCCCTTTTTGAACGATGCAGTTGTGAAGACAAAGGATATATACCTAAATGTTTCTTTATTTAAAACTAAGATTAACTAGCCAAAGAAACTGCTCAGTGAACAATTACTATTTAGGTCCTCTTCCTGCTTTCACCTGCACAGTGAGAAAAAAAAGCTAACAACTAATGAGCAGAAATAGTGTTGAGTAAACTAATTCCATGTGATTTTGCCATAATCTTGTCAGACTGACTGAAGATGGAAAAGGAAGTGGCTATATCTACACATGTCAAATATATTCTGCCTTGCTAGTGCACTGTACGGGGACTGGGTGCTTAAAGGGACAGTAAAGTCAAAATTAAACATTCATGATTCAGAGAGAGCGTGCAATTTTAAACAACTTTCCAATTTACTTCTATTATCAAATTTGCTTTGTTCTTTTGGTATCTTTTATTGAAGAGTAAAACTAGGTAGGCTCATAAGAGCTCAGGAGTGTGGACGTGTCTTTAGTACTCTATGGCAGCAGTGTTTTGCAATATTGTATAATAAAGTTAAAAATAATGTTGCTAAACACTGCTGCTCGTTCGTTTTGCTAAACAGGGTGCGAAACGAACGCAACAAAAGTTGCGTTATTTCACCCTCCATAGCGCTGCCATTACGAGTTACTGAAAAGCCTCCTTGTGCATGCGATGTGGTGGCGTTAAGCTCTATACCACACAAAATACAATGGCTGCTTTGATGTGCTTGTGCACGCTTTCCCCATAGACATCAATGGGGAAAGAGTGTTAGAAATAACACCTGAAGTGCAGAATGGCGATCACCGTAACGCAACCCCATTGATGTCTATGGGGAAAAGAAAGTTACATTTAAACCTAACACCCTAACATAAACCCCAAATCTAAACACCCCTAATCTGCCGCCCCGACATCACCACCTAAATAAAGTTATTAACCGCTAATCTGCGGTCCCCGACATCACTGACACTAATAAAAGTTATTAACCCCTATTCCGTCACTCCCGACATCGTTGACACTATAATAAAGTTATTAACCCCTATTCTGCCGCTCCCCAACATCGCCGCCACTATAATAAAGTTATTGACCCCTAATCTGCCGCCCCCGACATCGCCGCCACTAATAAAAACTATTAACCCCTATTCCGATTCCGCCGCTCCCCGACATCGCTGCCACTAAATAAAGTTATTAACCCCTAAACCTCCCGCCTCCCACATCTCCGCCACTAAATAAACATATTAACCCCTAAACCGCCGGCCCCCCACATCACAGAACACTAAATTAAACTATTAACCCCTAAACCTAACACCCCCCTAACTTTAAATTAAAATTACAATATAACTCTATTTAAATAAATAAAAACTTACCTGTGAAATAAATATAAACCTAACATTTAACTATAAATTAACCTAACATAACTAATCTAATAAAATAAAAAAAACTACCAATTAAAATATCTAACAGCCAATAGGATGAGAGCTACTGAAATCCTATTGGCTGATTTGAACAGCCAATAGGATTTCAGAAGCTCTAATACTATTGGCTGTTTTGAACAGCCAATAGGATTTCAGTATCTCTCATCCTATTGGCTGTTTTGAACAGCCAATAGGATTTCAGAAGCTCTCATCCTATTGGTTGATTTGAATTTGAAGAATCAAATCAGCCAATAGGAATGCAAGGTATGCCATTTTGAAACGGCTACCTTGCATTCAACTTCAGTGTACGGTGTATGAAGAGGACGCACCACGCAGGATGGCATTGGCTTCCAGGATGGCTCCGCTCCGCGCCGCAGGGATGAAGATAGAAGACGCCCCCGGAATGGATGAAAAGCTCGCCGCCTGGATGGAGATGGATGTCTGGACTTCAGAAACCGTGAGTAGATCTTCTGGGGTTAGTATTAGGTTTTTTTAAAACATTTTTGAGGTGGTATTTTTTTAAGATTAGGTTTTGGGCTTTGAAAAAGAGCTGAATGCCCTTTTAAGGGTAATGCCCATACAAATGCCCCTTTTGGGGCAATGGGTATCTTAGGTTTTTTTAGAGTTAGGTTTTTTATTTTGGGGGGTTGGTTGTGGGGACTTTGTATTTTTTTACAAGGTAAAAGAGCTGATTTCTTTAGGACAATGCCCTACAAAAGGCCCTTTTAAGGGCTATTGGTAGTTTATTGTAGGCTAGGGGGTGTTTTTATTTTGGGTGGGCTTTTTTAATTTTATAGGGCTATTAGATTAGGTGTCATTGTTTTTATTTTTGACCATTTTGTTTATTTTTTTTGTAATCTTAGTGTTTTTTATTTTTCGTGATTTTAGTGTTAATTATTTTTGGTAAACTTAGATTATTTAAATTTTCCGTAGGATTTGTTTGTTTTTCTTAGTTGTAATTTAGATTTTTTTATTTTTTTTTCATAGTGTTAAGTTTTTTTAAATTTGTAAGATATTTTAATTTGTATTTTTTTATTTTATTAGAATAGTAATGTTAGGTTAATTTATAGTTTAATGTTAGGTTTATATTTATTTCACAGGTAAGTTTTTATTTATTTAAATACAGTTATATTGTAATTTTAATTTAAAGTTAGGGGGTGTTAGGTTTAGGGGTTAATAGTTTAATTTAGTGTTTTGCGATGTGGGGGGGGGGACGGTTTAGGGGTTAATAGGTTTATTTAGTGGCAGAGATGTGGGAGGCCGGAGGTTTAGGGGTTAATAACTTTATTTACTGGCGGCAATGTCGGGGAGCAGCGGAATAGGGGTTAATAACTTTATCATAGTGGCGGCAATGTCGGGGTGCGGGGGAATAGGGGTTAATATATTTAAATAGTGTTGGCGATGTGGATGGGCGGAAGATTAGGGGTTAATAGCTTTATTGAATAGTCGCAATGTAGGTGGGTGACAGGTTAGGGGTTAATAGGTTTAATTTAGTGCTTGCAATGCGGGATGGTGGCGGTTTAGGGCTTAATACTTAGTTTATGGGTGTTAAGGTACTTTGTAATGTCATATTTTTGAGTGTGGGATTGACGTTGCGTTACAGGCTAAAATGCTTGCGGTGTAGCTATACCGACATGACTCCCAATAGTGCGTTCTTGCTTTTATGCTGAAATTGCCATTTTTTCAGCATTAAAAGCCGCAACGCAAAACTCGTAATCTAGGTGATAGAGTTCTAAAGATATGTGCACACTCCTGAGCTCTTATGAGCCAACCTAGTTTTACTCTTCCAAAAGATACCAAGAGAACAAAGCAAATTTGATTACAGAAGTAAATTGGAAAGTTGTTTAAAATTGCATGCTCTATCTGAAACATAAGTTTAATTTTGACTTTACTGTCCCTCAACAATGCAGCAGATCAGTAACAAGTTCCTTTAAATTTACAAGTTTGTGGTTTCAGAAGTCACTAGCTCCCACAAAATGGCATTCGTTTTTTTTGCCCTAACTATATAGTATCAATAAATATACAGGACATCTTCATGTGTCTGATAAATGCCTTTTTTTGTGAATGTGGAGACTTTTGTGTGTCCATCATTAACTTCCAATTTAAGGGATGCTGAACCCAATTTCTTTCATGATTCAGATAGAACATGTCATTTTAAGCAACTTTCTAATTTACTCCTATTATCAATTTTTCTTTCTTCTCTTGGTATCTTTATTTTAATTTTTGGTTCAGACCCCTGTATAGTGCTTGCTGATTGGTGACTGCTTTCAGACACCAATCAGCAAGTGCAACCCAGATTCTGAAGGCACTTAAAATTCTGCTGCCCCCCCCCCCCCCACCCCAGGTTTAAGGCCTTTTTTTAGACATAATATTTTTGGGGCAGGGTGTAAAAAATAAAAAAAATAATTAAGTAGATGTTAATCAGGGCTTGCATTCACTCTGGACACACACAGACACACACACACACACACACACACATATATATATATATATATATATATATATATATATATATATATATATATATATATATATATATATATATATTAAGACATTATTTTGCAAGTCAGATGATTAAAGTGTTTATATCAGAAAAAAATATTCTTCACTGTATGATAGTTTGTCAGTAGGTAGTTGTTTAACCTTAAACATCTTCTTTGGTGATTGACAGTTATTTAAGCAAAATATCTGCTTGGATAAATATGTAATGAATATACAAACTGGACTTTAAAAGTACTTAAAAAATACAACAGTAGTTATGATAAGTTTAGGAATTGTACCCTAGGGGATAAAGTCACATGATACAATCATAATAAAGTATATACTTGTATTGTTTCTGAATGTATTAAATGCATACAACATATTTTCAGTTGTGTTTTAAGTCACATAGTTGTATAGATTCAGCAATAAATACTTATTCTTTGCATGTATGACAGATAGACAAACAGTAAATGTACAAGTATTTAGTGACTAATCCGTTTAAGTATTTTAATACCTAATGAAGATGTATTGAAGGGAGAAAGGCATATGCTGTTTCACAGTGGTCATGGTGTAGTGCACACTGCACTGTGTAGTCTGTGTGAGTCTCAATCACGCGGTGGAGCCAGGAAGAAGGCACTGCGCAAGTGAGCGCCGCCTCCACTGTCACCACGACATGCGCATCCACATACAATCCCATAGGACAGCAATAGCTGGGCCAACCATTTAAGTCATTTGTAATTGGTTGATTTAGCCTGAGTTCAGTAGAGTGGCCCTAGGGACTCAAAATTCTGCTGCCCCTTAAAAATCTGCCTCCCTAGGCACCGGCCTCGTTGGCCTATGCCTTAATACGCCCCTGGCTGGCTTGTAAGTATACATTCCTGTTTTTTAAAATAAAGATACCAAGTAAACAAAGAAAATTTGATCATAGGAGTAAATTAGAAAGTTGCTTAAAATTGCATGCTCTGGGGCGTGCCTAACCAACGGCCATGATAAGTCGCATTTTTATCTGGCTCTGGAAGTGATACACATAATCTGCAAATTATCAGCTAAATTCATCAGAATCCAGCATCAACGAGACCTCCTTTGGTCTTTTAACTCCAAGCAGAGCAGATATATATAAATATTAATGCGTTCATGATCTTCCAGGCCAGATCACATTAGAAGAAATACTAGAGGCATACTACAATCACAATTATCCCCCCCCACACTTAGATCGGGGGTAACCAAGTTTGGTATGACTATTTCCAATAGAGAGGACCTTCATAAAGGTCTTCATGCCCTGCTGTGCAATTTTGAGCAACAAATATGTTGCAGCTTTGATGAGCTAACAAGCCAGGAAGACTCTCCGGTGGAAGTCGCAGGCCCGAAGCCTTCCGCACCAGCTAGTGTCTGGATGTCGAGGGATACAGCTGAACTAAATACTCACCCAAAAGAGTTCCGATATATAGCTAACAGAAGTATACTTAGAGAGAGAGAGCTTCCAGAGAAGCCCAAGCCCGTGATCATCCAACCTACAGTAGTGGCCAAAATTGTGGAAACCTTTTGGAAAAAGTGTATTTTTCAGGTTTGATGGCTCATAACACCAAGGATTTTTTTATTAGAACTGTAGTTATAAAGAAGAAAAGTGAAACACATAAATTCATATATACAAAAATTAATGTCAGTTAATACTTAGTTGGGTAACCATTAGCGTTAATTACGGCCTTACAACGCCTTCCCATGGAGTGAACCAAGTTTTTTATTTCTGCAGCTGTTATGTGAAACCAAGATTGAATTATTGCTTCTATTAATTGGGTTTTATTGCTGGGTTGCTTCTGACTAATGTTTCTTTAGTCGTCTCCATAGATTTTCAATTTGGTTAAGGTCTGGGCTATTCCCAGGCCATTCCAGCAGTGGAATATGATTATCTTGAAAACACTTTTTGCACACAGCAGCAACATGACATGGAGCTGAATCCTGTTGAAATATAAATGCTTTATTATCTTGGAAAAGATCATGTAAGAAAGGCTTCATTTTGGGCTCAAGTATTTCATTTATGTATTTTTAGCCATTTATATTCCCATTAATCATGCAAATTCTGCCCACACCTTTAGATGTCATACAACCCCAGATCATAACATTAACTGGGTGTTTCATGGTACGTGTAATGCAATCAGGATGCTAATCTTCTCCGATTCTTCTCCTTACGTATTTTATGCCATCACTACCAAACAGGGAGATTTTGGTCTCATCACTGCAAATAACACTGTCCCATTGTTCCGTCGTCCAGTTAACATGGGTTTTAGCCCAGTTTAATCTTTTCAACCTTTGTTTGAGAGATAAAAATGTTTTTTTTTTTCATGGAATTCTAGCATTTAGACCAAATTCTTGCAGTCTGCGCTGAACAGTCCTTGCACTCAACTTCCCATTGCATTGCACCATTTCATTTTGTATACACCCAGATGATTTTCTTCTGTCACGTAGGCACAGTCTCTCAATTCTTCTATCATCACTTGCTGTTGTGCACCTTTTCCTGCCTTTACCAGTCTGGTTTTGTAGTAACTGAGTCTCCTTATACTGCTTTAAAAATTTAGAAATGCCCCCTTTGGTTAAGTGTCCAATAGGATTTCTTCTAATTTCTTCATAACTGTAGCCTTGTTCACTAAATGGTACTATTTTACATCACTTTCTGGGTGACCAGTCAACTCTTTGTGCCATTTCTTTAATTTTATTACGTTTTACAAGCTCACTAAATGAAAGAACGCAACAAAAAACAACCAACTTGATAGCAATCACATAACACACTGACAAAATGTCCTCCTCTCAGCTCCAATACATGACATCAATAGCTGAATCCTACTGTGACCTTACTGGCTCATTGCCAAAACAACATGGTTGTGATCTGGTTAATAGCTTAAGTGTGATTTATAAAGTTCCTAGTTTAACTTTATTCCAAAGCAATCAGTAAAATTCCCTTAGTCTACTCCTCCCTTACCAAGCTAGTACTACAGAGTACAATACTTGTCACATATATATTAGCCATTTGTACACTACAAGAATATATATTGCCTATATGGCTCACTATATTCAGGGAGATTCAGTTATCTATATTAGACCAAGAAGTATGGGTTCTCAGTATGTGACTTAACCATAACCTAGGTGGTATGCTATTGTTTAGGCTCCCTATTCGTGTATAGCGAAGCTTTCATACCAGACCTATACTAACTTTTAACACCCTGCTATTATGCTAGCATTTCTATCACCACACTCAGATACCCGTACCTAGAATATCATTAACTACAGTTAGTCAATTACTTGGGGCTCTACTCAGAACTACCCCTCCCTGCCAAATATAAAACAAACCCAATCTCACCTGTTTGCACATGCTCTATATATGAAGTGTTACTCTCAAACTAAATCATTATTACCATATTAGTAAAAGTAGCCAATCTCAGCTATACTACAACTCTCTGAGCGGTGATTACCCGCTGACAAATACCCTTATTATCAGGACCCATATGTGGTCATCAGTATGGCTATCACATGCCTTTTGACTCAAACAACAAAGTCACTGTTAAGCGTCTAGCTAAATAGCCATCATCATAAGCTATTATTATTGAAAAATTGAGTTTTGTTAAAGGGACATGAAACCCAAATTTTTTCTTTCATGATTTAGAAAGAGCATGTCATTTTAAACAACTTTCTATTTTACTTCTATTATCTAATTTGCTTCATTCTCTTGATATCACTTGCTGAAAAGCATATCTAGATATGCTCAGTAGCTGCTGATTGGTTGCTGCACATAGAGGCCTTGTGTGATTGGCTCACACATGTGCATTGCTATTTCTTCAACAAAGGATGTCTAAAGAATTGAGCAAATTAGATAATAGAAGTAAATCGGAAAGTTGTTTAAAATCACATGCCCTATCTGAATCATGAAAGTTTAATTTTGACTAGACTGTCCCTTTAAGCCTACTTTTTGTCATTCAATATTTTTCTTTGCTTTGTTTTTCTGTTTGCTCTCAAAAGTGTCTTTGTTACATTGAATTGCTACCGTTACAACTGCACGGCTATCATTGTATGTTACATTTTACACAAAACCTTAATAAAAAAATATTTAAAAAATATAAAATTGCATGCTCTATCTGAATCATGAAAGAATCAAATTGGGTTCAGTATCCCTTTAACCAACTGGAGTTATTCTATTAAGGGAATGGGAATGAGTAAAGCTGTATTAGTACATGTTTGAAAAAGAACACTTACTGAGCAATATGAGTGCTTTTTGCTGGCTGCAAATGACTATTAATGATTTAACTAGGATACAAAACAAATGAGTATCTCCACCATAAAAAGACAAGATATCTGCTTAAATAGACTGAGCGTAAAGGGAAACTAAAGTAAAAATTAAACTTTCATGATACAGATAGATCATGTAGTTTACTTCCATGATCAAATTGTGCATAGTCTTTTAATACGCACAATTTCTGATGCATCGGCTCCTACTGAGCATGTGCAAGAGTTCACAGTGTATAAGTATATGAGTCTGTGATTGGCTGATGGCAGTAACTTGATACAGGGGCTGGCAAATTGAAGTAAAATGTATAAGAAAAATCTAATGCTTATTTAAGATTTAGGGACTGAATTATCAAGCTCCGAATGGAGCTTGATGCACCTGTTTACGTGGGAGCCTTCAGGCTCGTCGGAAACAGCAGTTATGAAGCAGTGGTCTAAAGACCACTGCGCCATAACTTGTCAGCCTGCTCTGAGGCTGCGGACATCAATCTGCCCGATCCTATATGATCGGGCTGATTGAGACCCCCTGCTAGCGGCCGATTGGCCGCGAATCTGCAGGGGACGGCATTGCACAAGACGTTCACAAGAACTGTTTGTGCAATGATAAATGCCGACAGCGTATGCTGTCCGCATTTATCAATGTGCGGCAGACATGATACGCTACATCGTAACATATCCACTCGCACTTTCATAAATCAGCCCCTAAGAGTGCTTTTGCATTGTCTTTTTATTATGCACTTGACGATTATGCTATTCTACTGTATTTTATGGTCCTTTAATTAAGATAATTATATTTGTACAAACCACAGAATACTGTTAAATTGTCCATATTACAAACTATATATATATGGTATTTTTTGCAAAGTTTTGTAAAAAAAAAAAAAAAACTTTTTGCTATAAGATTAAAATCATCCATTTGATAAAAGTCAGAGCCGTATAATTATTGTAAAGAAAATTAGCAAATCTAGACAAGTATCCCTGCTTGCTTTACACCAGAAGTACTCTGTATACCTTGCTACCAATGCACCAGGGAACTCTGGGTAGGATATGCAAATTAGATATACAATATCTTATTGTTTTTGCTTCCAACTGCAATCCACTTTATGGGGTGGGTGCATAAAAAAAAACTTGTGGAAAGCTAAGTTTATTAACTCTCATCAGTAGAACATAGGTTTGATTTGCTGCTTTGTGAAGCTTATTTCCAGAGAAAAAGCAATGCTCATTTGAGTTATGGTAGAGATAAAGGCATGAGATTACAATCCTCCATTTCATAAAAGTTAAAAAACAAAGCTCAAACCTATCTTCTGCTGATGAGAGTTAATACACTCGAAACAGCTGTCCAGAATTGTTTGTTTGTTTTTTGCTGCACCCACCCCATAAAGGAGATTGCACTTGGATGAAAAAACCATGAGATACTGGATTTCTAATTTGTATATCTTAGTCAGAGTTCCCTAGTGCATTGGTAACCATGTATACAGCGTATTTCGAGGGTAATGTAAGCAGGGATACTTGCATTAATTTGCCAATTTTCTATACAATAATTCTAAGGCTCTTTCTATTGGGCAGGCACCTATAGAAATCAAGTGACCAAAACAGTTTGCCATGTAGAGATATTTAGCATTGATATTGTTAATCTAGTGGCTTTTTAGCTGTCACAAATAGGCCTCAGCAGAGAAGAAACAATAAGGCATTTATACTAGAAAAACCTAAGCTACGCCCATTAATTTATGGAGATTATCAACTTGTTTCTTCAATATTCCAATAGGTAATATAATTTTTATATATATATATATACAGGTATATATAAGTAACAAAAAACTGGCACTCACTGGTCTTATATCAAAACACACTTCTACTGTGACGTTTCAGAAATAAAAAATCCCCTTCCTCAGGTCTGAGGAAAGGGATTTTTTTATCTCCGAAACATCACAGTAAAAGTGTGTTTTGATATAAGACCAGTGAGTGCCAGTTTTTTGTTACTTGTATTCTACCCGCTACTAGCACCCTGGCTGTCTAGCTTTTGGAAGTGAGAGTGCTCTCCTGCGTGTTCATATATATATATATATATGTAGTACTGGGATCCAAGCACTCACTGTATATGCGAATTGCCTGGGTGCTCTCTATGGTAGATAGATAGAAACTTCAAGGAAAGAAGAGGCACTCACAGGACTTAGTAGACTTAAGTTTTATTTGTATATCATCAATACAGGTTCAGTCAACGTTTCGGTCCTCGCTGAACATATTTCGAATTGAGAAACAGTCTTGACAAAGGTCCCTGAGAGGACCGAAACGTTGACTGAATCTGTATTGATGATATACAAATAAAACTTAAGTCTACTAAGTCCTGTGAGTGCCTCTTATTTCCTTGAAGTTTTTTTATATATATATATATATATATATATATATATATATATATATATATACTGTATATATATATATATATATATATATATACAGTATATATATATATATATATATATATATATATATATATATATATACGGTATATATGTGTATATATATACTGCCACATTGATTGGAGTAGCCGTGTTAGTCCAGAGATTTAGATATCAAAATAACAAGAGTATTGCATTGAGCAATGATACTTTTTTATTGGACTAACTATACATTTATAAGATGACCCACACACACACATACAGGAGTGGACAAATATCACTATGGTTTATTAGTCAGGGATTAAAAGGTACTAGCCCAGAGGCAAAAAGTTAGTAGTCCACTCAATGTTAAAGATAGGAAAAAGTCAAATTTCTAAGTTGTCCGCTGCAATTTCTAAATAATCTTGGACCACTTGACCACTGGAAATGTCAAGACCTCTCTCTCTCTCTATCTCTCTCTCTCTCTCTCTCTCTCTATATATATATATATATATATATATATATATATATATATATATATATATATATATATATACATATATATACATATATACATATATATATATATATATATATATATATATATATTTATATACATACACTAGCACACTATCTTTCACTAACCAGAGTTCCTTAAGAGCACTTCTTGTCTTTCAGCAAAATGCAGTCTTTTTTTACACTACACACAATAGTCTACCAATTAGGACTGCGTTCTTTGAAAATGTTTACACATTAACCCCCTAACCTCACTTAACAAAGATAGTCTAGACACAAGATAAATAAGAAAATAATATTAATATAAACACTGCGGCTGTATTTCATTCTCCAAATGCAGTGCACATAAACAGGTGATAAAATTAAAGGAAATTCTGAATGACAACATTAGTAACACAGAAACACGATTTATGGACTGGCTACAAATGAGCTAAATAATTGATAGCAAATACTGATAACTATTATAAGGATCAGCAGTCCTATAAACATACAAAGAACTTCAATGCTTCTGTATATTATTATGACATTGCTTTGTCTAAACCAGCATTGACCCTTGTACTGAGCAGAGTATATTAACCATGCAGTATCTAGAGAAAGTTGTGCCGGCTTCATTCTGATTGATGGCTTTTTCTGGCTGTCAAGTCATCCCTGACTAGATACAGATGGCCCAGTAAAAATGATGTCTGCCAGCACATACAGCCTTTATCAGTTGTAAAAGTTCAGCAGGGACTATGCTTCCTCATCACTGGCCCAAGACAGCAAACCTTCTGTTTCTGTAGCATATCACATATTGTCCTAATGAATTCTTGTAAAACACTGGAGCCCGGCTAAATCTACTGATACTAATGCTTTTTGGCAGCTGGGTCTTATTGCTGCATGATAGCGACGTACAAGCTTTGTCTCAAGCAGACATAAGAGACTCATACAGGCTAAATGTTTTGCCAGTATTAGCATATTATAGATATTCATGCTTATTGCTTGGCTGGAAAAAAATACAGTACGAGATTAAAAAATCGAAAATGGTGCTAATTATTCCATCACCTTTTTTATTAACATATAGCAATATACAAGAGTACCTCATTTTATTGCGCTTCGCTTTATTGCACTTCACAGATATTGCGTTTTTCACAAACTGAAGGTGTGCGGCAACCATGCATTGTGCAAGTCTATTGGTGCAATTTTTCCAACATATACACACATATAAACACATAAATACACAGGTATACACATACATGCACACACACACACACACCCATATACATATATATAAATATACTGTATATACATTTATGTATTTATATATATATATATACCTAAAAAAATATTACAACTCGATTAAGGGCCAGATGGTGGTTAGCATTTTTTGCAATAAACTATTCTCTAATTAAGGTGTGTACATTATATTTTAGACATAATGCTATTGCACATTTAATAGACTACATTATAGTGTAAACTTAACTTTTATATGCACTGGGAAACCAAAGAATTTGTGTGGCTCACTTTATTGTGATATTCACTTTATATATGCTTATATACATATATATATATTTATGTGTTAATATGTGTATATAAACAGATAAACACATAAATATATATGTATATATTCATATACATATATAATTACATTTGCTGCCCAACGCTGCACAACTTACCCCCTTCGCTGTGCTAGGTTCTGTGCCATGTCTATTGGCATCAGAACAAGGCTTTTATTGTAGCTTATGGAAGTGTGCTATCGTGAGCACAAAGCATTTGACTCAACTTGCAATACCAGGACACATTTGAAAAGAGCACAAATATTGCGCTAGAGAAAGCGCAAATTTGCACTCCACTCGTAATCTAGCCCTAATTGTTTCACTGATGGGCTGCTTTAGAGGGAACACTGATCCAGATGGGTCTTTATTTTCTATAATAAATATTATGTCCCTTTAAATAATATTTCCATTCTCATTTTCCTAGGTAGAAAAGCAAAAGGTTTGTTTTAAAAAAATAAATAAATAAACAAAACAACAACTTACTGCCTAGTAAATTTTGGACTGTTGATTCCGTTGAGAAATATTGGGTGCTAGAATTATGATAGAGAGAGCTTAGTTTCCCTTAGTGACCCAGATCATTCCGTGCTGGAAGTGTTTGAACTAAATCAATCCAAAATCCTAAATTGATACTATGGGGCCCATCTATCAAGCTCTGAAAGGAGCTTGACGGCCCGTGTTTCTGGCGAGTCTTCAGAGTCTTCAGACTCTCCAGAAACAGCAGTTATGAAGCAGCGGTCACAAAAAACACTGCTCCATAACCCTGTCCGCCTGCTCTGAGCAGGCGGACAGGAAAAGCAACAATTCAACCCGATCGAGTACGATCGGTTGATTGACACCCCCTGCTGGTGGCCCATTGGCCGCGAGTCTGCAGGGGGCGGCGTTGCACCAGCAGCTCTTGTAAATTCGCTCTCCGCATTCAGGGATGTCTTGCGGACCTGATCCGCACTGTCGGATCAGGTCCACAAGACATTTCTTAAATATGCCTCTATGAAGTCTCTAGTAGGGAGGAAGGTAAGATTCAGGGATTTAACTTACCCCAAATCTTGGAACTGTGTCATTACTATCGCAAGTAGATCTGTGCCAGAACCCAATTCAAAAAGTAGCTTATAGCCTGATAAGCATGGATGATCATTATATTTACTCAATCTGAAATATACATTTCATGTTAAACCCTAATTTACAGGACTAATTACAGGGAGTGCAGAATTATTAGGCAAATTAGTATTTTTACCACATCATCCTCTTTATGCATGTTGTCTTACTCCAAGCTGTATAGGCTCGAAAGCCTACTACCAATTAAGCATATTAGGTGATGTGCATCTCTGTAATGAGAAGGGGTGTGGTCTAATGACATCAACACCCTATATCAGGTGTGCATAATTATTAGGCAACTTCCTTTCCTTTGGCAAAATGGGTCAAAAGAAGGACTTGACAGGCTCAGAAAAGTCAAAAATAGTGAGATATCTTGCAGAATGATGCAGCACTCTTAAAATTGCAAAGCTTCTGAAGCGTGATCATCGAACAATCAAGCGTTTCATTCAAAATAGTCAACAGGGTCGCAAGAAGCGTGTGGAAAAACCAAGGCGCAAAATAACTGCCCATGAACTGAGAAAAGTCAAGCGTGCAGCTGCCAAGATGCCACTTGCCACCAGTTTGGCCATATTTCAGAGCTGCAACATCACTGGAGTGCCCAAAAGCACAAGGTGTGCAATACTCAGAGACATGGCCAAGGTAAGAAAGGCTGAAAGACGACCACCACTGAACAAGACACACAAGCTGAAACGTCAAGACTGGGCCAAGAAATATCTCAAGACTGATTTTTCTAAGGTTTTATGGACTGATGAAATGAGAGTGAGTCTTGATGGGCCAGATGGATGGGCCCGTGGCTGGATTGGTAAAGGGCAGAGAGCTCCAGTCCGACTCAGACGCCAGCAAGGTGGAGGTGGAGTACTGGTTTGGGCTGGTATCATCAAAGATGAGCTTGTGGGGCCTTTTCGGGTTGAGGATGGAGTCAAGCTCAACTCCCAGTCCTACTGCCAGTTTCTGGAAGACAACTTCTTCAAGCAGTGGCACAGGAAGAAGTCTGCATCCTTCAAGAAAAACATGATTTTCATGCAGGACAATGCTCCATCACACGCGTCCAAGTACTCCACAGCGTGGCTGGCAAGAAAGGGTATAAAAGAAGAAAATCTAATGACATGGCCTCCTTGTTCACCTGATCAAATGTGAGATTTACAAGGAGGGAAAACAGTACACCTCTCTGAACAGTGTCTGGGAGGCTGTGGTTGCTGCTGCATGCAATGTTGATGGTGAACAGATCAAAACACTGACAGAATCCATGCATGGCAAGCTTTTGAGTGTTCTTGCAAAGAAAGGTGGCTATATTGGTCACTGATTTGTTTTTGTTTTGTTTTTGAATGTCAGAAATGTATATTTGTGAATGTTGAGATGTTATATTGGTTTCACTGGTAAAAATAAATAATTGAAATGGGTATATATTTGTTTTTTGTTAAGTTGCCTAATAATTATGCACAGTAATAGTCACCTGCACACACAGATATCCCCCTAAAATAGCTATAACTAAAAACAAACTAAAAACTACTTCAAAAACTATTCAGCTTTGATATTAATGAGTTTTTTGGGTTCATTGAGAACATGGTTGTTGTTCAATAATAAAATTAATCCTCAAAAATACAACTTGCCTAATAATTCTGCACTCCCTGTAGAAGAGCTGCTTATCTGAATCCAATGTTTTATTACATTTTGTTCTTGGTACTGGCAGAGGTTAAAGGGAATTTTTTTTTTTCATGATTCAGACAGGGAATACGAATTTAAAAAAAGTTTCCAATTTACTCATATTATTAAATTCATTCTCATGTTATTCTTTGTTGAAGAGATACCTAGATAGGTAGCGTGCACTTCTGAAGCACCACATGACAGGAAATAGTGCTGTCATCTAGTGCTCTTGCTAATGTATAACATTGTTGCAAAACTGCTGCAATGTAGTGCTGCAGACACGTGCACACTCCTTACATCCCTGCTTTGCAACAATGGTTAACAAGAAAACTAACCGCTAGATTTAGAGTTCTGCGTTAGCCGTCAAAACCAGCGTTAGGGGGGCCTAACGCTGGTTTTGGCCGCCCGCTGGTATTTAGAGTTAGTCAGGAAAGGGTCTAACGCTCACTTTCCAGCCGCGACTTTTCCATACCGCAGATCCCCCTACGCCATTTGCGTATCCTATCTTTTCAATGGGATCTTTCTAACGCCGGTATTTAGAGTCTTGGCTTAAGTGAGCATTAGAACTCTAACGACAAGACTCCAGCTGCAGCAAAAAGCCAGGAGTTAAGAGCTTTCTGGGCTAACGCCGGTTCATAAAGCTCTTAACTACTGTGCTCTAAAGTACACTAACACCCATAAAGTACCTATGTACCCCTAAACCGAGGCCCCCCACATCGCCGCCACTCTAATAATTTTTTTAACCCATAATCTGCCGACCGCACACCGCCGCAACCTACGTTATCCCTATGTACCCCTAATCTACTGCCCCTAACACCGCCGACACCTACATAATATTTATTAACCCCTAATCTGCCGCCCCCAACGTCGCCGCCATCTACCTACAATTATTAACCCCTTATCTGCCGACCGGACCTCACCGCTACTATAATAAATGTATTAACCCCTAATCCGCCTCACTCCCGCCTCAATAACCCTATAATAAATAGTATTAACCCCTAATCTGCCCTCCCTAACATCACCGACACCTAACTTCAAGTATTAACCCCTAATCTGCCGACCGGACCTCACCGCTACTCTATTAAATTTATTAACCCCTAAAGCTAAGTCTAACCCTAACACTAACACCCCCCTAAGTTAAATATAATTTTTATCTAACGAAATAAATTATTTCTTATTAAATAAATTATTCCTATTTAAAGCTAAATACTTACCTGTAAAATAAACCCTAATATAGCTACAATATAAATTATAATTATTTTGTAGCTATTTTAGGATTAATATTTATTTTACAGGCAACTTTGTATTTATTTTAACCAGGTACAATAGCTATTAAATAGTTAATAACTATTTAATAGCTACCTAGTTAAAATAATTACAAAATTACCTGTAAAATAAATCCTAACCTGAGTTACAATTAAACATAACACTACACTATCAATAAATTAATTAAATAAAATACCTACAATTATCTACAATTAAACCTAACACTACACTATCAATAAATAAATTAAATAAAATACCTACAATTATCTACAATTAAACCTAACACTACACTATCAATGAATAAATTAAATACAAAGAAATACACTAACTAAAGTACAAAAAATAAAAAAAGAACTGTTACAAAAAATTAAAAAAGAACTAAGTTACAAAAAATAAAAAAATATTTACAAACATTATAAAAATATTACAACAATTTTAAGCTAATTACACCTACTCTAAGCCCCCTAATAAAATAACAAAGCCCCCCAAAATAAAAAAATGCCCTACCCTATTCTAAAATAAAAATAGAAAAGCTCTTTTACCTGCTCTTTTGCCTGTAAAAAAAACCATACACTACCCCCCCAACATTACAACCCACCAGCCACATACCCCTAATCTAACCCAAACCTCCTGAAGCTCTCCCTAACTTATCTTCACCACGCCTGGTATCACCGATCCGTCCAGAAGAGACTCCGAAATCTTCATCAAGCGACATCTTCAATCTTCTTTCTTCTGGATCCATCTTCATCCCGCCGACGCGGAACATCCATCCTGGCCGACGACTTCCTGACGAATGACGGTTCCTTTAAATGACGTCATCCAAGATGGCATCCCTCGAATTCCGATTGGCTGATAGGATTCTATCAGCCAATCGGAATTAAGGTAGGAAAATTCTGATTGGCTGATGGAATCAGCCAATCAGATTGAGCTTGCATGCTATTGACTGTTCCGATCAGCCAATAGAATGTGAGCTCAATCTGATTGGCTGATTGGATCAGCCAATTGGTTTGAACTTGAATCTGATTGGCTGATTCCATCAGCCAATCAGAATTTTCCTACCTTAATTCCGATTGGCTGATAGAATCCTATCAGCCAATCAGAATTTGAGGGACGCCATCTTGGATGACGTCATTTAAAGGAACCGTCGGGAAGTCGTCGGCCAGGATGGATGTTCTGCGTCGGCGGGATGAAGATGGATCCGGAAGAAAGAAGATTGAAGATGCCGCTTGATAGAAGACTTCAGCCGGATGATGGATCTCTTCAGCCCCCGCTTGGATCAAGACGTCAGCTGGATGATGGATCTCTTCAACGCCCGCTTGGATCAAGACTTCAGCATGATGATGGACCTCTTCAGTCCCCGCTTGGGCTTGGATGAAGATTTCGGAGCCTCTTCTGGATGGATCGGCGATACCCGGCGTGGTGAAGATAAGGTAGGGAGATCTTCAGGGGCTTAGTGTTAGGTTTATTTAAGGGGGGTTTGGGTTAGATTAGGGGTATGTGGGTGGTGGGTTGTAATGTTGGGGGGTATTGTATGTTTTTTTTTACAGGCAAAAGAGCAGAATTATTTGGGGCATGCCCCGCAAAAGGCCCTTTTAAGGGCTGGTAAGGTAAAAGAGCTTTTCTATTTTTAATTTAGAATAGGGTAGGGCATTTTTTTTATTTTGGGGGGCTTTGTTATTTTATTAGGGGGCTTAGAGTAGGTTTAATTAGCTTAAAATTGTTGTCATATTTTTATAATGTTTGTAAATATTTTTTTATTTTTTGTAACTTAGTTCTTTTTTTATTTTTTGTAACTTAGTTCTTTTTTATTTTTTGTACTTTAGTTAGTGTATTTATTTGTATTTAATTTATTTATTGATAGTGTAGTGTTAGGTTTAATTGTAGATAATTGTAGGTATTTTATTTAATTAATTTATTGATAGTGTAGTGTTATGTTTAATTGTAACTCAGGTTAGGATTTATTTTACATGTAATTTTGTAATTATTTTAACTAGGTAGCTATTAAATAGTTATTAACTATTTAATAGCTATTGTACCTGGTTAAAATAAATACAAAGTTGACTGTAAAATAAATATAAATCCTAAAATAGCTACAAAATAATTATAATTTATATTGTAGCTATATTAGGGTTTATTTTACAGGTAAGTATTTAGCTTTAAATAGGAATAATTTATTTAATAAGAAATAATTTATTTCGTTAGATAAAAATTATATTTAACTTAGGGGGGTGATAGTGTTAGGGTTAGACTTAGCTTTAGGAGTTAATAACTTTATTATAGTAGCGGTGAGGTCCGGTCGGCAGATTAGGGGTTAATACTTGAAGTTAGGTGTCGGTGATGTTAGGGAGGGCAGATTAGGGGTTAATACTATTTATTATAGGTTTATTGAGGCGGGAGTGAGGTGGATTAGGGGTTAATAACTTTATTATAGTAGCGGTGAGGTCCGGTCGGCAGATTAGGGGTTAATAATTGTAGGTAGGTGGCGGCGATGTTGGGGGCGGCAGATTAGGGGTTAATAAATATAATATAGGGGTCGGCGGTGTTAGGGGCAGCAGATTAGGGGTACATAGGGATAATGTAGGTGGCGGCGGTGTACGGAGCGGCAGATTAGGGGTTAATAATAATATGCAGGGGTCAGCGATAGCGGGGGCGGCAGATTAGGGGTTAATAAGTGTAAGGTTAGGGGTGTTTAGACGCTGCTTTTTTGCAGGTGTTAGGTTTTTTTCAGCTCAAACGGCCCCATTGTTTCCTATGGGGATATCGTGCACGAGCACGTTTTTGAAGCTGGCCACGTCCGTAAGCACCGCTGGTATTTAGAGTTGCAGTGGCGGTAAATTATGCTATACGCTCCCTTTTTGGAGCCTAACGCAGCCCTTCTGTGAACTCTAAATACCAGCGGTATTTAAAATGTGCGGGGGGAAAAAGCATGCGTAGCTAACGCACCCCTTTGGCCGCAGAACTCTAAATCTAGCGGTAAGAATATAATGGCTAGATTTAGAGTTTTGCGGCCAAAGGGGTGCGTTAGCTACTCGTATTTTTTTTCCCCACACCTTTGAAATAACGCTGGTATTTAGAGTTCTCTGAAAGGCTGCGTTAGGCTCCAAAAAGGGAGCGTACAGGCATATTTACTGCCACTTCAACTCTCAATACCAGCGTTGCTTACGGTAGCGGTAAGCTGGAAAAACGTGCTCGTGCACGATTCCCCCATAGGAAACAATGATCAGTTTGTGCTTAAAAAAAACCTAACACCTGCAAAAAAGCAGCGTTCAGCTCCTAACGCAGCCCCATTGTTTCCTATGGGGAAACAGTTTCTAAGTCTGCACCTAACACTCTAACATGTACCCCAAGTCTAAACACCCCTAACCTTACACTTATTAACCCCTAATCTGCCGCCCCAACTATTGCTGACCCCTGCATTATATTATTAACCCCTAATCTGCCTCTCCGGACACCGCCGCAAACTACATTATACCTATGTACCCCTAATCTGCTGCCCACAATATCGCCGACCCCTATATTATATTTATTAACCCCTAATCTGCCCCCCCAACATCGCCGCTACCTTACCTACACTTATTAACCCCTAATCTGCCGACCGGACCTCGCCGCTACTCTAATAAATGTATTAACCCCTAAACCGCCGCACTCCCACCTCGCAAACCCTATAATAAATAGTTTTAACCCCTAATCTGCCCTCCCTAACATCTGCGACACCTAACTTCAAGTATTAACCCCTAATCTGCCAACCGGACCTCGCCGCTACTCTAATAAATGTATTAACCCCTAAAGCTAAGTCTAACCCTAACCCTAACACCCCCCTAAGTTAAATATAATTTTATTCTAACTAAATAAATTATTTCTTATTAAAAAAATTAATCCTATTTAAAGCTAAATACTTACCTGTAAAATAAACCCTAATATAGCTACAATATAAATAATAATTACATTGTAGCTATTTTAGGATTTATATTTATTTTACAGGCAACTTTGTATTTATTTTAACTAGGTACAATAGCTATTAAATAGTTATTTACTATTTAATAGCTACCTAGTTAAAATAATTACAAAATTACCTGTAAAATAAATCCTAACCTAAGTTACAATTAAACCTAACACTACACTATCAATAAATTAATTAACTAAACTACCTACAATTACCTACAATTAAATCAACTAAACTAAATTACAAAAACAAACAAACACTAAATTACAAAAAAAGATTACAATAATTTTAAACTAATTACACCTACTCTAAGCCCCCTAATTAAATAACAAAGCCCCCCAAAATAAAAAAATGCCCTACCCTATTCTAAAATAAAAAGTTAACAGCTCTATTACCTTATCAGCCCTTAAAAGGGCTTTTTGAGGGGCATGCCCCAAAGAAATCAGCTCTTTTGCCTGTAAAAAAACATACAATACCCCCCAACATTACAACCCACCACCCACATACCCCTAATCTAACCCACCCAAACCCCCCTTAAAAACCTAACACTAAGTCCCTGAAGATCTTCCTACCTTGTCTTCACCCAGCCGGCCTGAAGAGGTCCTCCAGAGGGTCCAAACTTTTCATCCAGGTGGCATCTTCTATCTGCTTCAAGATGGACCCGCTCCGCTCCGGATGGAAGAAGATAGAAGATTCCGCTGGATGAAAACTTCGGACCCTCTGGAGGACCTCTTGAGGCCGGATAGGATAAAGACTTCGGACCCTCTTCTGGATGGATCGGATGGTACCCGGCTGGGTGAAGACAAGGTAGGAAGATCTTCAGGGGCTTAGTGTTAGGTTTTTTAAGGGGGGTTTGGGTGGGTTAGATTAGGGGTATGTGGGTGGTGGGTTGTAATGTTGGGGGGGGTATTGTATGTTTTTTTTACAGGCAAAAGAGCTGATTTTTTGGGGGCATGCCCCGCAAAAAAGCCCTTTTAAGGTCTGGTAAGGTAATAGAGCAGTTAACTTTTTATTTTAGAATAGGGTAGGGCATTTTTTTTTATTTTGGGGGGCTTTGTTATTTTATTAGGGGGCTTAGAGTAGGTGTAATTAGTTTAAAATTCTTGTAATCTTTTTTTTTTTTGTAATTTAGTGTTTGTTTTTGTAATTTAGTTTAGTTGATTTAATTGTAGGAAATTGTAGGTAGTTTAGTTATTTAATTTATTGATAGTGTAGTGTTAGGTTTAATTGTAACTTAGGTTAGGATTTATTTTACAGGTAATTTTGTAATTATTTTAACTAGGTAGTTATTAAATAGTAAATAACTATTTAATAGCTATTGTACCTAGTTAAAATAAATACAAAGTTGCGTGTAAAATAAATATAAATCCTAAAATAGCTACAATGTAATTATTATTTATATTGTAGCTATATTAGGGTTTATTTTACAGGTAAGTATTTAGCTTTAAATAGGATTAATTTTTTTAATAAGAAATAATTTATTTAGTTAGAATAAAATTATATTTAACTTAGGGGGGTGTTAGTGTTAGGGTTAGACTTAGCTTTAGAGGTTAATACATTTATTAGAGTAGCGGCGAGGTCCGTTCGGCAGATTAGGGGTTAATACTTGAAGTTAGGTGGCGGCGATGTTAGGGAGGACAGATTAGGGGTTAATACTATTTATTATAGGGTTTTTGAGGCGGGAGTGCGGCGGTTTAGGGGTTAATACATTTATTATAGTGGCGGCGAGGTCCAGTTGGCAGATTAGGGGTTAATAAGTGTAGGTAAGGTAGCGGCGACGTTGGGGGTGGGGTAGATTAGGGGTTAATAAATATTATGTAGGTGTCGGCGATGTTAGGGGCAGCAGATTAGGAGTTCATAGGGATAATGTAGGTGGCGGCGGTGTGCGGTCGGCAGATTAGGGGTTAAAAAAATTTATTAGAGTGGCGGCGATGTGAGGGGACCTCGGTTTAGGGGTACATAGGTAGTTTATGGGTGTTAGTGTACTTAATAGCACAGTAGTTAAGAGCTTTATAAACCGGCGTTAGCCCATAAAGCTCTTAACTCCTGACTTTTTTCTGCGGCTGGAGTCTTGTCGGTAGAGGGTGTACCGCTCACTTCAGCCAAGACTCTAAATACCGGCGTTAGGAAGATCCCATTGAAAAGATAGGATACGCAATTGGCGTAAGGGGATCTGCGGTATGGAAAAGTCACGGCTGGAAAGTGAGCGTTAGACCCTTTCCTGACTGACTCTAAATATCTAGCGGGCGGTAAAAAGCAGGATTAGGACCCCTTAACGCTGGTTTTGACGGCTAACACAGAACTCTAAATCTAGGCGTAAGATAATAGAGGTAAATTGGAAAGTTGTTTAAATTTGTAAGTTCTATCTAAATTGTTAAATAAACATTTTGGGTTTTATGTCCCTTTAAGGGCTAATTGTTTGTTACATTTAAATCCAGCATAGGCTTACGGACCCTGCAAGATAATAAAAAACTTAGCTTAGGTGTTAACTATGTGGGATGGTCCTGATAAGCTGTTTTAGTAAATGTGGTGTGTGATATTTTTAAAGATGACAGGAAACACAACATTTTCCTTTCATGATAGAGCATACAATTTAAAAAAAATCAAATTTACTTCTATAATCTAATTTGCTCAGTTCTCTTTCTATACTTTGTTGAAAAGCATACCTCGATAGATTCAGGAGCTTGCAGCTAGCTGCTGATTAGTGGCTGCACATATTGTCATTGGCTTACTGATGTGTTTAGCTATCTCCCATTACTGCATCATTCTTCCTTTAACAGAGGATACTAAGAGAATGAAACAAAATTGATAATAGAAGTAAATTAGAAAGTTATTTTAAAAAGTGAGCTCTATCTGCATCATGAAAGAAAAACTTTGGGTTTCATGTCACTTTAAAGGGACAGTCTACTTGATTTTTTTATTGTTTAACCCCTTAATGACCACAGCACTTTTCCATTTTCTGTCCGTTTGGGACCAAGGCTATTTTTACATTTTTGCGGTGTTTGTGTTTAGCTGTAATTTTCCTCTTACTCATTTACTGTACCCACACATATTATATACCGTTTTTCTCGCCATTAAATGGACTTTCAAAATATACCATTATTTTCATCATATCTTATAATTTACTATAAAAAATATTATAAAATATGAGGAAAAAATGGAAAAAAACACACTTTTTCTAGCTTTGACCCCCAAAATCTGTTACACATCTACAACCACCAAAAAACACCCATGCTAAATAGTTTCTAAATTTTGTCTTGAGTTTAGAAATACCCAATGTTTACATGTTCTTTGCTTTTTTTGCAAGTTATAGGGCCATAAATACAAGTAGCACTTTGCCATTTCCAAACCACTTTTTTTCAAAATTAGTGCTAGTTACATTGGGACACTAATATCTTTCAGGAATCTCTGAATATCCATTGACATGTATATATTTTTTTTTAGAAGACATCCCAAAGTATTGATCTAGGCCCATTTTGGTATATTTCATGCCACCATTTCACCGCCGAATGCGATCAAATAAAATTTTTTTTTTACTTTTTCACAAATTTTTTCACAAACTTTAGGTTTCTCACTGAAATTATTTACAAACAACTCATGAAATTATGGAATAAATGGTTGTAAATGCTTCTCTGGGATCCCCTTTGTTCATAAATAGCAGACATATATGGCTTTGGCTTTGCTTTTTGGTAATTAGAAGGCTGCTAAATGCCACTGCGCACCACACGTGTATTATGCCCAGCAGTGAATGGGTTAATTAGGGAGCATGTAGGGAGCTTCAAGGGTTAATTTTAGCTCTAGTGTAGTATAGTAGACAACCCCAAGTATTGATCTAGGCCCATTTTGGTATATTTCATGCCACCATTTCACCGCCAAAAGCAATCAAATAAAAAAAAATTGTTCACTTTTTCAAACTTTAGGTTTCTCACTAAAATTATTTACAAACAGCTTGTGCAATTATGGCACAAATGGTTTTAAATGCTTCTCTGGGATCCCCTTTGTTCAGAAATAGCAGACATATATGGCTTTGGCGTTGCTTTTTGGTAATTAGAAGGCCGCTAAATGCTGCTGCGTATCACATGTGTATTATGGCCAGCAGTGAAGGGGTTAATTAGGTAGTTTGTAGGGAGCTTGCAGGGTTAATTTTAGCTTTAGTATAGAGATCAGACTCCCACCTGACTCATCCCACCCCCTGATCCCTCCCAAACAGCTCTCTTCCCTCCCCCACCCCACAATTGTCCCCGCCATCTTAAGTACTGGCAGAAAGTCTGCCAGTACTAAAATAAAAAGTATTCAAAAAAATAATAATTTTTTTTTAGCATATTTACATATGCTGCTATGTAGGGTCCCCCCTTAGCCCCCAACCTCCCTGATCCCCCCAAAATAGCTCCCTAACCCTCCCCCTCTGCCTTATTGGGGCCATCTTGGGTACTGGCAGCTGTCTGCCAGTGCCCAGTTTGCAAATAAAAATGTTTTTTTTTATTATTTTTTTTTTATTTGTTTCTGTAGTGTAGCTTCCCCCCCACAGTCCAATACCCCACCAGCCAAACCGATCACCAAATAAATATAATTACCCCTTTGATCCCCACTTCTAACTAAAAAATTTCTGTAGCGTAGTGGTTCCCACCCGCTCCCTCCCCGTGCACGCGCCCGCCCGGCCTCCCCGTGCACGTGCGCGCGTCCGTGCACGTCCCCCCGGTCGTCCCCGCCCCCGATCCCGCCCCCCTCCGCATCACAAAGGCCATCGATGGCCGCCACCCACCTCCCACACCGGCTCCCACCCACCAACGAACTTAGCCGTTAATGTCCGGTGCAGAGAGGGCCACAGAGTTGCTCTCTCTGCACCAGATGGCTAAAAATGGTTATTGCAGGATGCCTCGATATCAAGGCATCACTGCAATAACCGGAAAGCAGCTGGAAGCGAGCAGGATCGCTTCCAGCTGCTTTCCACACCGAGGACGTGCAGGGTACGTCCTCAGGCGTTTACTGCCTTTTTTTTGAGGACGTACCCTGCACGTCCTCGGTCGTTAAGGGGTTAAAAAGATAGATAACGCCTTTACTACTACCTTTTGAAAATTAAGCAAAGATACTGTCTGATAAATGATAAATTTATCTTGAACTTTGGCTATCATTATAAAGAATTATATATATATACTTTTGATAGACCAGTAAATAAATAAATAATTACCTACAGTATTGCGCCTATGATAACTATTATGCTTAATCATTATATATTGTGTTCCTTTAGCTCTGTCCCTTCCTATATGCATATGTTTACATTGGTCTATTTATGTGATTTCCTCCTTAAATGCATTAGCAGTACCAACCCAATTGTTTTTACACCAATCAGATTGGTGTTCACCTTTTAAATAATGTACACAGGTGTTGCTATCTATGTCTATGATTATGGTCTACTGGCCGAAACCGGTCAGACAAGTTATTTGCTTTGGTACTGCCTACCGTTTTCCTGCTCATTTTTAACATATGGAATAAAGTTTTGTATATTTATTCAGCTCCTTTTTTTTGGGACTTCTTTTCCTTTTTGTAATATTTTACCACGGACTGCAGGGATCCATTTTTTTCCCCCCTTTGAGCTATTTTCAACGCTCCATGATTGACACAGCCTACCATCCAGTTACGTTACCCTTCAGCGACGTTAGGAGGTAACACTAGTGAGGATTGGCCCTTGGATGAATTCAGTCAGAGGAGTATGTAGGAGAAGCCTGTGAGTGCTCCAGCGAAGCCGTTAGCCTCAGTGTTGTTTGCGGGGCTATCTGATCGCTACAGCATCTGAGCGGACCCAGTGTGGGACAGGCGGATGTTCCGGGCTGCTTCAGTACTTACCTATGGGTGGGTGAGGGAATTTATGGACATTCTACGGTTTTGGTTAAGAGGCAGTGGTAGCGCCTTACCTATGCTGTGAAGGTGTTCTATATTTGGGATATCTAACAGCTGTGGTCTCCCCATACTCACCCTTTTATGTTATTAGGCATTTAGGTATATGAGGGATAGAGCCCTTCTGCCTACTTTAGCCTTAGCTGTTTCAACAGGTTTCTCACTAGTCTCACCCACCCTATAAAGATTAAGGTTACAGTACTCTCCTCTCTCTCCTCACGGTAGATTGTTCTCTGCCACACGTCTTTACAGCTGAACTTTGTTTTGATTAAATTTTCCACTTTAACTGTTTCACCAAATTTTGAACATTTACCCCTGCATTAAAAGTGGGAATTGGTCTGAAAAAGGGCTAAAGAGTTAGCTGTACCTATATATTTTCTTATTGCATGTTTACTGTACACACTGGCTACAGTGATTTTGTCTTTTTAAGTGACTTACATTTTGTCTCCATGGAGGATGCTCAGGAAATGGATTTAATGCTTTTGAATGAGATAGATGAGGACAATCTAGATTCACTGGCCCTGGAGGATGTGTTTAGTCATGATTCCCCTAAAACTAAATTAGGGGACCTTTTTCAGGAATATGAGAATCTAAGGCTAAAGGAACAAAAATTAAAATGGGACAAGTGGATACTAACTATTTGGATCTGAAAATGGTACCAAGGGGTTAAAGGTTAAATAAATTCCCCACTTATGATACAAAGGATAAGGACTTTATCAGCCGATGGAACCAAAATTTGACTGACTGTTCACTCAATCTTATTTACCTTCTTATTAATTACAAGGATGTGTTTCTTACGGAGATTAAAACTAAACTCGCTTGTATACAGTCCAATATGGACAGGTTTAAACAATGTGATATATATGTGAAGTTTGACACTATCTTTAAGAAAACTATAGAAGAGTCAAATAAACTAGTCATACAAACAAAGCACACCACGTTTTTAAGAGATCAAAAAGATTACACCCAGGGAATAGTGTATGTATGGAGCTATGTGGGTAGAACTAGATGTGAGGTTGGCACTTGGATCAGGGAACATTTGTCGTATATATCGGGAGAGCGACCATGTTCTGCTCTGTCCAGACACTTTCTTGAAGTGCATAACCAGGACGTTACTAATTTTAAATGGAGAGCTATTCAACAAATTAATAGATCCCCTAGTGGAGGAGACAAATTCTCCTTGCTCTGTAGACAGGAGATCTATTGGATTTTTAGGCTCAATAGCCTAATTCTGATTGGTTTCAATTCGGAGTTTGAGATCATCAATTACTAACAACATTATGTCTCTGAATGCATTAGATAATTTGTTGATAGTCTCTCAACCATCTTATATTGAATGTAATGTTCTCTCTTACTAGTGTGTATATTTTGTATATTTTCTATATCTATTTTTATTTAATTGACCCCTTTCAGATCCAATTAATTACATTGCTATGTTTATTGGTGTATGTATATCAGTATATCTTTTATAACTAAGGCTTTCACTGATTGTTGATAAGTCATTCTCTTAGGATATGTAATGCCCCCATCATAGCCATCTGGATTTGAGGTTATGCATTAGTATACGACGTATATGTACCCATCTTTTATGGGGACATATGGGAGTTTGATGCCTAGAGGAACTACATAAGATAGATAAATACTCCTTCAAGCTTCATACACTCAATAGGCATAGTAAAATTAGGAGTGCTGATCTAGTTCACTTTTTGAAAATTAAGCAAAGATACTGTCTAATAGATGATAAATTTATCTTAAACTTTGGCTATCATTATGAGGAATTATATATATACTTTTGATAGACCAGTAAATAATTACCTACAGTATTGCACCTATGATAACTATTATGCTTAATCATTATATATTGTGTTCCTTTAGCTCTGTCCCTTCCTATATGCATATGTTTACATTGGTCTATTTATGTGATTTCCTCCTTAAATGCATTAGCAGTATCAACCCAATTGTTTTTACACCAATCAGATTGGTGTTCACCTTTTAAATAATGTACACAGGTGTTGCTATCTATGTCTATGATTACGGTCTACTGACCAAAACCGGTCAGACAGGTTGTTTGTTTTGGTACTGCCTACCGTTTTCCTGCTTGTTTTTAACATATGGAATAAAGTTTTGTATTTTTATTCAGCTCCTTTTTTTGGAACTTCTCTTCCTTTTTTGCCTTTACTACCCATTCCCCAGATTTGAATAACCAACATTGTTATATTAATATACTTTATAGCCTCTAAGATTGCCTGTTTCTAAGCCCCAGCAGACTGCCCCTTATCTCAGTGCATTTTATTAGCTTTTCAGCCAGACAGCGCTAGGTCATATGGGCCATATAGATAACATTGTGCTCACTCTCGTGAAGTTACCTATGAGAGGGCACTGATTGGCTAAAATGCAAGTCTGTAAAAAACGCACTGAAATAAAGGAGCAGTCTGATACAAGGTAATCACAGAGGTAAAAAGTATATTAATATAACCATCTTGGCTGTGCAAAACTGGGGAATGGGTAATAAAGGGATAATCCATCTTTTTTTTAAACAATAACAATTTTCAAGTAGACCATCCCTTATATTAGAGATTGGAAAAGAACATAGATGAATGTGTGGTTAAACAAACAAATGTCATAATACAATACAGAAGCACTGAAATATTGAACTAACAACTTGCTGGTTTCAAGTAGAGAGATCATTTGTATCAATATTGTTCCTAATAAATAGATTGTGGTTAAACTCATATCTGCGTAACTATAATTATCTAAAATCTAAACAAAAGCTCCACAAAAGCAGTAGTAGTTTTTGAAGTACTTTCACACAATCCCCTCATCACATACCCAGCGTATCAATATCACTCAAGTAATATCAGAGAAACAAGACAGCACTCTGCTTTTTGTCTATAAGGCAGGTAGTAAGGCTTCTGAATGGCTATGACACCCAATGACACAGGCGTTTCATGTTGGAATGACCTGGAAATTTTCAAAATAGGACACTGTGAGGATTTAAAAAGAAAACAACCCAAAACAAAATCTGTTTACTGTTCCTTTAAGCTGTAATTTTCCATTCTGTAATTGAAAAGTTTATTGAAAGCTAATAAAATTAGAATTAAGTAAAATATTAATCTCTGTGGACACTCAAGTCAAAATTAATTATTCAGATAGAGGATGCAATTTTAAACAACTTTCCAATTTACTTCCATTAACAAAATGTGCACAGTCTTTTTATATTTAATCGAGTGTGATGGTAGTAACACAAATACACAGAAATACTCACACACACTTACACAGACACCTAAAAAATACACACTGACACTCAGCTCACACACAGACACAAACCTGATAAATATAGAGTTAGACTACATTTTTGTCAATAAAGGGAGAATTACAAAATAAAATATGGAGTTCTGTTTATCTTTTCGGCCAGGAAGATGACAATTATATGATGTATGCAGTGGCTGAAAGGGAGGTTCCTGATCCTGAACTGCCTAAGCACTAATATAAAGTGTAAGTGGTTGAGTGGGTTGAGTACTGGGTTGGTGATTTTCAGAAAGGTCTCATTAGTCTCAAACTGTGTAAAAAATGTAAGACTATTCAGTAGGGATGGGCGAATGTTTCGCAACATTCGAAAAACGGCACGAATTTTAACACATTCGTTCGTTCGAATCGAATTTCAAATGTTTACATAACATTCTAACATTCGATTTTTGAATGTTCGGTTTCGAATTTTACGATTACATTCGAAAATATTCGAATTCGAAAAATTCGAATTTAGATTGTAATAGTATTTCTAATGCTTTTTCTTTAAATGTAATATTCGAATTATGCAATATTCGAATTCGAAAAATTTGAATTTAGATTGTAATAGTATTTCTAATGCTTTTTCTTTAAATGTAATATTCGAATTATGCAATACGTGTATTTGAATTTGAAAAATTTGAATTTAGATTGTAATAGTATTTCTAATGCTTTTTCTTTAAATGTAATATTCGAATTATGCAATATTCGAATTCGAAAAATTCGAATTTAGATTGTAATAGTATTTCTAATGCTTTTTCTTTAAATGTAATATTCGAATTATGCAATACGTGTATTCAAATTCGAAAAATTCGAATTTAGATTGTAATAGTATTTCTAATGCTTTTTCTTTAAATGTAATATTCGAATTATGCAATATTCGAATTCGAAAAATTCGAATTTAGATTGTAATAGTAATTCTAATGCTTTTTCTTTAAATGTAATATTCGAATTATGCAATATGTGTATTCTAATTCGAAAAATTCGAATTTAGATTGTAATAGTATTTCTAATGCTTTTTCTTTAAATGTAATATTCGAATTATGCAATATTCGAATTCGAAAAATTCGAATTTAGATTGTAATAGTATTTCTAATGCTTTTTCTTTAAATGTAATATTCGAATTATGCAATATGTGTATTCGAATTCGAAAAATTCGAATTTAGATTGTAATAGTATTTCTAATGCTTTTTCTTTAAATGTAATATTCGAATTATGCAATACGTGTATTCGAATTCGAAAAATTCGAATTTAGATTGTAATAGTATTTCTAATGCTTTTTCTTTAAATATAATATTCGAATTATGCAATATTCGAATTCGAAAAATTTGAATTTAGATTGTAATAGTATTTCTAATGCTTTTTCTTTAAATGTAATATTCGAATTATGCAATACGTGTATTCGAATTCGAAAAATTTGAATTTAGATTGTAATAGTATTTCTAATGCTTTTTCTTTAAATGTAATATTCGAATGATGCAATACGTGTATTCGAATTCGAAAAATTTGAATTTAGATTGTAATAGTATTTCTAATGCTTTTTCTTTAAATGTAATATTCGAATTATGCAATACGTGTATTCGAATTCGAAAAATTCGAATTTAGATTGTAATAGTATTTCTAATGCTTTTTCTTTAAATGTAATATTCGAATTATACAATACGTGTATTCGAATTCGAAAAATTCGAATTTAGATTGTAATAGTATTTCTAATGCTTTTTCTTTAAATGTAATATTCGAATTATGCAATACGTGTATTCGAATTCGAAAAATTTGAATTTAGATTGTAATAGTATTTCTAATGCTTTTTCTTTAAATGTAATATTCGAATTATGCAATACGTGTATTCGAATTCGAAAAATTCGAATTTAGATTGTAATAGTATTTCTAATGCTTTTTCTTTAAATATAATATTCGCATTATGCAATATTCGAATTCGAAAAATTCGAATTTAGATTGTAATAGTATTTCTAATGCTTTTTCTTTAAATGTAATATTCGAATTATGCAATACGTGCATTCGAATTGGAAAAATTCGAATTTAGATTGTAATAGTATTTCTAATGCTTTTTCTTTAAATGTAATATTCGAATTATGCAATACGTGTATTCGAATTCGAAAAATTCGAATTTAGATTGTAATAGTATTTCTAATGCTTTTAAATGTAATATTCGAATTATGCAATATTCGAATTCGAAAAGTGAGCGTTAGACCCTTTCCTGACTGACTCTAAATATCTAGCGGGCGGTAAAAAGCAGGATTAGGACCCCTTAACGCTGGTTTTGACGGCTAACACAGAACTCTAAATCTAGGCGTAAGATAATAGAGGTAAATTGGAAAGTTGTTTAAATTTGTAAGTTCTATCTAAATTGTTAAATAAACATTTTGGGTTTTATGTCCCTTTAAGGGCTAATTGTTTGTTACATTTAAATCCAGCATAGGCTTACGGACCCTGCAAGATAATAAAAAACTTAGCTTAGGTGTTAACTATGTGGGATGGTCCTGATAAGCTGTTTTAGTAAATGTGGTGTGTGATATTTTTAAAGATGACAGGAAACACAACATTTTCCTTTCATGATAGAGCATACAATTTAAAAAAAATCAAATTTACTTCTATAATCTAATTTGCTCAGTTCTCTTTCTATACTTTGTTGAAAAGCATACCTCGATAGATTCAGGAGCTTGCAGCTAGCTGCTGATTAGTGGCTGCACATATTGTCATTGGCTTACTGATGTGTTTAGCTATCTCCCATTACTGCATCATTCTTCCTTTAACAGAGGATACTAAGAGAATGAAACAAAATTGATAATAGAAGTAAATTAGAAAGTTATTTTAAAAAGTGAGCTCTATCTGCATCATGAAAGAAAAACTTTGGGTTTCATGTCACTTTAAAGGGACAGTCTACTTGATTTTTTTATTGTTTAACCCCTTAATGACCACAGCACTTTTCCATTTTCTGTCCGTTTGGGACCAAGGCTATTTTTACATTTTTGCGGTGTTTGTGTTTAGCTGTAATTTTCCTCTTACTCATTTACTGTACCCACACATATTATATACCGTTTTTCTCGCCATTAAATGGACTTTCAAAATATACCATTATTTTCATCATATCTTATAATTTACTATAAAAAATATTATAAAATATGAGGAAAAAATGGAAAAAACACACTTTTTCTAACTTTGACCCCCAAAATCTGTTACACATCTACAACCACCAAAAAACACCCATGCTAAATAGTTTCTAAATTTTGTCTTGAGTTTAGAAATACCCAATGTTTACATGTTCTTTGCTTTTTTTGCAAGTTATAGGGCCATAAATACAAGTAGCACTTTGCCATTTCCAAACCACTTTTTTTCAAAATTAGTGCTAGTTACATTGGGACACTAATATCTTTCAGGAATCTCTGAATATCCATTGACATGTATATATTTTTTTTTAGAAGACATCCCAAAGTATTGATCTAGGCCCATTTTGGTATATTTCATGCCACCATTTCACCGCCGAATGCGATCAAATAAAATTTTTTTTTTACTTTTTCACAAATTTTTTCACAAACTTTAGGTTTCTCACTGAAATTATTTACAAACAACTCATGAAATTATGGAATAAATGGTTGTAAATGCTTCTCTGGGATCCCCTTTGTTCATAAATAGCAGACATATATGGCTTTGGCTTTGCTTTTTGGTAATTAGAAGGCTGCTAAATGCCACTGCGCACCACACGTGTATTATGCCCAGCAGTGAATGGGTTAATTAGGGAGCATGTAGGGAGCTTCAAGGGTTAATTTTAGCTCTAGTGTAGTATAGTAGACAACCCCAAGTATTGATCTAGGCCCATTTTGGTATATTTCATGCCACCATTTCACCGCCAAAAGCAATCAAATAAAAAAAAAATTGTTCACTTTTTCAAACTTTAGGTTTCTCACTAAAATTATTTACAAACAGCTTGTGCAATTATGGCACAAATGGTTTTAAATGCTTCACCCACCCTATAAAGATTAAGGTTACAGTACTCTCCTCTCTCTCCTCACGGTAGATTGTTCTCTGCCACACGTCTTTACAGCTGAACTTTGTTTTGATTAAATTTTCCACTTTAACTGTTTCACCAAATTTTGAACATTTACCCCTGCATTAAAAGTGGGAATTGGTCTGAAAAAGGGCTAAAGAGTTAGCTGTACCTATATATTTTCTTATTGCATGTTTACTGTACACACTGGCTACAGTGATTTTGTCTTTTTAAGTGACTTACATTTTGTCTCCATGGAGGATGCTCAGGAAATGGATTTAATGCTTTTGAATGAGATAGATGAGGACAATCTAGATTCACTGGCCCTGGAGGATGTGTTTAGTCATGATTCCCCTAAAACTAAATTAGGGGACCTTTTTCAGGAATATGAGAATCTAAGGCTAAAGGAACAAAAATTAAAATGGGACAAGTGGATACTAACTATTTGGATCTGAAAATGGTACCAAGGGGTTAAAGGTTAAATAAATTCCCCACTTATGATACAAAGGATAAGGACTTTATCAGCCGATGGAACCAAGATTTGACTGACTGTTCACTCAATCTTATTTACCTTCTTATTAATTACAAGGATGTGTTTCTTACGGAGATTAAAACTAAACTCGCTTGTATACAGTCCGATATGGACAGGTTTAAACAATGTGATATATATGTGAAGTTTGACACTATCTTTAAGAAAACTATAGAAGAGTCAAATAAACTAGTCATACAAACAAAGCACACCACGTTTTTAAGAGATCAAAAAGATTACACCCAGGGAATAGTGTATGTATGGAGCTATGTGGGTAGAACTAGATGTGAGGTTGGCACTTGGATCAGGGAACATTTGTCGTATATATCGGGAGAGCGACCATGTTCTGCTCTGTCCAGACACTTTCTTGAAGTGCATAACCAGGACGTTACTAATTTTAAATGGAGAGCTATTCAACAAATTAATAGATCCCCTAGTGGAGGAGACAAATTCTCCTTGCTCTGTAGACAGGAGATCTATTGGATTTTTAGGCTCAATAGCCTAATTCTGATTGGTTTCAATTCGGAGTTTGAGATCATCAATTACTAACAACATTATGTCTCTGAATGCATTAGATAATTTGTTGATAGTCTCTCAACCATCTTATATTGAATGTAATGTTCTCTCTTACTAGTGTGTATATTTTGTATATTTTCTATATCTATTTTTATTTAATTGACCCCTTTCAGATCCAATTAATTACATTGCTATGTTTATTGGTGTATGTATATCAGTATATCTTTTATAACTAAGGCTTTCACTGATTGTTGATAAGTCATTCTCTTAGGATATGTAATGCCCCCATCATAGCCATCTGGATTTGAGGTTATGCATTAGTATACGACGTATATGTACCCATCTTTTATGGGGACATATGGGAGTTTGATGCCTAGAGGAACTACATAAGATAGATAAATACTCCTTCAAGCTTCATACACTCAATAGGCATAGTAAAATTAGGAGTGCTGATCTAGTTCACTTTTTGAAAATTAAGCAAAGATACTGTCTAATAGATGATAAATTTATCTTAAACTTTGGCTATCATTATGAGGAATTATATATATACTTTTGATAGACCAGTAAATAATTACCTACAGTATTGCACCTATGATAACTATTATGCTTAATCATTATATATTGTGTTCCTTTAGCTCTGTCCCTTCCTATATGCATATGTTTACATTGGTCTATTTATGTGATTTCCTCCTTAAATGCATTAGCAGTATCAACCCAATTGTTTTTACACCAATCAGATTGGTGTTCACCTTTTAAATAATGTACACAGGTGTTGCTATCTATGTCTATGATTACGGTCTACTGACCAAAACCGGTCAGACAGGTTGTTTGTTTTGGTACTGCCTACCGTTTTCCTGCTTGTTTTTAACATATGGAATAAAGTTTTGTATTTTTATTCAGCTCCTTTTTTTGGAACTTCTCTTCCTTTTTTGCCTTTACTACCCATTCCCCAGATTTGAATAACCAACATTGTTATATTAATATACTTTATAGCCTCTAAGATTGCCTGTTTCTAAGCCCCAGCAGACTGCCCCTTATCTCAGTGCATTTTATTAGCTTTTCAGCCAGACAGCGCTAGGTCATATGGGCCATATAGATAACATTGTGCTCACTCTCGTGAAGTTACCTATGAGAGGGCACTGATTGGCTAAAATGCAAGTCTGTAAAAAACGCACTGAAATAAAGGAGCAGTCTGATACAAGGTAATCACAGAGGTAAAAAGTATATTAATATAACCATCTTGGCTGTGCAAAACTGGGGAATGGGTAATAAAGGGATAATCCATCTTTTTTTTAAACAATAACAATTTTCAAGTAGACCATCCCTTATATTAGAGATTGGAAAAGAACATAGATGAATGTGTGGTTAAACAAACAAATGTCATAATACAATACAGAAGCACTGAAATATTGAACTAACAACTTGCTGGTTTCAAGTAGAGAGATCATTTGTATCAATATTGTTCCTAATAAATAGATTGTGGTTAAACTCATATCTGCGTAACTATAATTATCTAAAATCTAAACAAAAGCTCCACAAAAGCAGTAGTAGTTTTTGAAGTACTTTCACACAATCCCCTCATCACATACCCAGCGTATCAATATCACTCAAGTAATATCAGAGAAACAAGACAGCACTCTGCTTTTTGTCTATAAGGCAGGTAGTAAGGCTTCTGAATGGCTATGACACCCAATGACACAGGCGTTTCATGTTGGAATGACCTGGAAATTTTCAAAATAGGACACTGTGAGGATTTAAAAAGAAAACAACCCAAAACAAAATCTGTTTACTGTTCCTTTAAGCTGTAATTTTCCATTCTGTAATTGAAAAGTTTATTGAAAGCTAATAAAATTAGAATTAAGTAAAATATTAATCTCTGTGGACACTCAAGTCAAAATTAATTATTCAGATAGAGGATGCAATTTTAAACAACTTTCCAATTTACTTCCATTAACAAAATGTGCACAGTCTTTTTATATTTAATCGAGTGTGATGGTAGTAACACAAATACACAGAAATACTCACACACACTTACACAGACACCTAAAAAATACACACTGACACTCAGCTCACACACAGACACAAACCTGATAAATATAGAGTTAGACTACATTTTTGTCAATAAAGGGAGAATTACAAAATAAAATATGGAGTTCTGTTTATCTTTTCGGCCAGGAAGATGACAATTATATGATGTATGCAGTGGCTGAAAGGGAGGTTCCTGATCCTGAACTGCCTAAGCACTAATATAAAGTGTAAGTGGTTGAGTGGGTTGAGTACTGGGTTGGTGATTTTCAGAAAGGTCTCATTAGTCTCAAACTGTGTAAAAAATGTAAGACTATTCAGTAGGGATGGGCGAATGTTTCGCAACATTCGAAAAACGGCACGAATTTTAACACATTCGTTCGTTCGAATCGAATTTCAAATGTTTACATAACATTCTAACATTCGATTTTTGAATGTTCGGTTTCGAATTTTACGATTACATTCGAAAATATTCGAATTCGAAAAATTCGAATTTAGATTGTAATAGTATTTCTAATGCTTTTTCTTTAAATGTAATATTCGAATTATGCAATATTCGAATTCGAAAAATTTGAATTTAGATTGTAATAGTATTTCTAATGCTTTTTCTTTAAATGTAATATTCGAATTATGCAATACGTGTATTTGAATTCGAAAAATTTGAATTTAGATTGTAATAGTATTTCTAATGCTTTTTCTTTAAATGTAATATTCGAATTATGCAATACGTGTATTTGAATTCGAAAAATTTGAATTTAGATTGTAATAGTATTTCTAATGCTTTTTCTTTAAATGTAATATTCGAATTATGCAATATTCGAATTCGAAAAATTCGAATTTAGATTGTAATAGTATTTCTAATGCTTTTTCTTTAAATGTAATATTCGAATTATGCAATACGTGTATTCAAATTCGAAAAATTCGAATTTAGATTGTAATAGTATTTCTAATGCTTTTTCTTTAAATGTAATATTCGAATTATGCAATATTCGAATTCGAAAAATTCGAATTTAGATTGTAATAGTAATTCTAATGCTTTTTCTTTAAATGTAATATTCGAATTATGCAATATGTGTATTCTAATTCGAAAAATTCGAATTTAGATTGTAATAGTATTTCTAATGCTTTTTCTTTAAATGTAATATTCGAATTATGCAATATTCGAATTCGAAAAATTCGAATTTAGATTGTAATAGTATTTCTAATGCTTTTTCTTTAAATGTAATATTCGAATTATGCAATATGTGTATTCGAATTCGAAAAATTCGAATTTAGATTGTAATAGTATTTCTAATGCTTTTTCTTTAAATGTAATATTCGAATTATGCAATACGTGTATTCGAATTCGAAAAATTCGAATTTAGATTGTAATAGTATTTCTAATGCTTTTTCTTTAAATATAATATTCGAATTATGCAATATTCGAATTCGAAAAATTTGAATTTAGATTGTAATAGTATTTCTAATGCTTTTTCTTTAAATGTAATATTCGAATTATGCAATACGTGTATTCGAATTCGAAAAATTTGAATTTAGATTGTAATAGTATTTCTAATGCTTTTTCTTTAAATGTAATATTCGAATGATGCAATACGTGTATTCGAATTCGAAAAATTTGAATTTAGATTGTAATAGTATTTCTAATGCTTTTTCTTTAAATGTAATATTCGAATTATGCAATACGTGTATTCGAATTCGAAAAATTCGAATTTAGATTGTAATAGTATTTCTAATGCTTTTTCTTTAAATGTAATATTCGAATTATACAATACGTGTATTCGAATTCGAAAAATTCGAATTTAGATTGTAATAGTATTTCTAATGCTTTTTCTTTAAATGTAATATTCGAATTATGCAATACGTGTATTCGAATTCGAAAAATTTGAATTTAGATTGTAATAGTATTTCTAATGCTTTTTCTTTAAATGTAATATTCGAATTATGCAATACGTGTATTCGAATTCGAAAAATTCGAATTTAGATTGTAATAGTATTTCTAATGCTTTTTCTTTAAATATAATATTCGCATTATGCAATATTCGAATTCGAAAAATTCGAATTTAGATTGTAATAGTATTTCTAATGCTTTTTCTTTAAATGTAATATTCGAATTATGCAATACGTGCATTCGAATTGGAAAAATTCGAATTTAGATTGTAATAGTATTTCTAATGCTTTTTCTTTAAATGTAATATTCGAATTATGCAATACGTGTATTCGAATTCGAAAAATTCGAATTTAGATTGTAATAGTATTTCTAATGCTTTTAAATGTAATATTCGAATTATGCAATATTCGAATTCGAAAAATTCGAATTTATATTCGAATTCGAAAAATTCGAATTTATATTCGAATTCGAAAAATTCGAATTTCGAATGTAGACATTCAATATCATTATAAACATTCGAATTCGAAAGTGACATTCGAAAACTGTAAATAACATTCGATTTTCGAATTTTTAAGAATATTCGTTCTTATCGACATTCGAATTTAGAATTCGAATTTCAGTAATAACATTCGTTCTACATTCGAAATTCGAAAATTTGCACATTCGCCCATCCCTACTATTCAGCAGTAAGGTCAAAATGTCCTAAAAAGGAACAATCACTGGACATCTACACAGGCACTCAGAAACACACTCCAACAGACACCCACAGAAACACACTCACATGGATACCCACATAAACACCCACACACTCACTCACTCACATAGACACCCACATAAACATACACACTCACATAGAAACCCACATCAACAAACTAACACACTCACATAGTCACCCACAGAAAACTTAGACAGACATAGACACAAAAACTCCCACATAAACTCTCACACAAACATCCAAAAAGCATCCACAAAAACACACAAAGACACATAAATTCACACAAATAACAATAGTTAGACACACAGACAAATCTAGCTTTTATAACAAAACAAAGGGAGGTGATCCCAGATTTGCTGGAAAAGGCAAAAATGCTATTTGCTCCCAGCTGACTTTGTTGTCTATATTATAGAAGGAGGTAACTGGCTGGGAGTGTGCTTAGAGCATATTACAACATTTAAATCAAAGAAAAAAACCTATTAAGAGAATAGGGAAAAGTATGCTCTTTTTACACATAAAGTATATATTTTTGAGGGGCTTCGTGTTTATTTTAACTGCACTCTGTTAATTTCAGACTATTTACTAATTGATAATTTTATTTGTTGTTGTAACATTTGTTGTAACATTTGGGACATATTGTGGGAAGGATGGGGAAAGGATTTATAGTAAATTTAGTGTAAAAAAGTGGCTTATCTACCCTAATATAGGGCAATACAGGACACAGTTCCTAAATAGAGATTCTTATATTTACCCAATCTCGTTGATTTTTCCCCTCCTCCTCATATGTGATAAACTACCTAAAATCAGCAACAATGAAGTACTTTATACAAGTCACAGTTACAGAGTTGTGTTTAACTATTTTTCTGGCACACTAGATACAATTTCTATTTATGCTGCCTTTTCTAACTATAACTAGTAAAAGTTCAATTTTAAGTGGAGAAATATATGTTTTATGTGTAAAAAGAGCATACTTTCCCCTATTCTCTTAATCGGGTTTTTTCTTTGATTTAAATCTAGCTTTTATGTCAATATTTAAATAATTTTAGATTACCTTTTAATATTCAAATATATTGCATTTGGGCAAATGTAACATCAATTAACAAAATAAAAAAGGTAAACCGCGTGGCCAATATTCCTTACTTTAAAGAAATATGGAAACAAATGTACTGTAATATTCAAATCCCCCTGTAACCCTTTAAATTAACCTTTTTTTTACATTTTATTAACCTGTTGTACTATTTTTCTATAGTGAAATTTGGATATTACAAGTCATATCTCTTTAAAATATTGGGGCATATTTATGATTGTGCGAGCGGACATGATCCGATATAGCGGATCATATCCACTGCATACGCTGTTGACATTTATCATTGCACCAGCAGTTCTTGTGAACTGCTGGTGCAATGCCGCCCCCTGCAGATTCACGGCCGGGGTGTCAATCAACCTGATCGTATTCGATCGTGTTGATTTTTTGCGATTTCTATCCATGGCCTCAGAGCAGGCGGACAGGTTATGGAGCAGCGGTCTTTAGACCGCTGCTCCATAACTTCTGATTCCGGTGAGCTTTCACATGGGGCATCAAAGTCTGTACAGAGCTTGATAAATATGCCCCATTATGTACAGAGCTTTTGATATTTAGGTGCTCTTTACGTAGTAAGCATATAATCCCTGACTATGAATCGAGTTAAGCAAACTTGAACAAAATTGCTATCTTGGAGAAAAATATTCAATTCAAATCCAATTCAGTTGTAAAGTAATTCTTTACAGATGAATTCCAGAAGTCAATTTCAATTTGGTCATTAAACAAAAACTAGACTATCAGAAGAATAGCCAACTAACCGTCTACAAATGCCAAATTTACAACTGACTTAAAGTCAGATTGTCAAGTCCAGATCACTTTAGAGACCAAATGGACTTTAAGATGCCTGCACTTCACATGCTCATTAGCAAGCCTCAGACATAAATATTTATTAGATACTCTTGTCAGACATTAATATGCTTACATGAATAAATCAAATAATGAAATTGCAGAAACACTGAGCACTTAATTTTTTGTTAAATGACATACATTTAGTATGAAAATTAAAAATTAATTAATAAATACCTGAGGAAACAGCAAGCTAGCTAAGAGACTAGTTGCATTTTAATACACAGTGATATATGTACACACTGTGCTTTTAAAGACCATTGTTTTAATAAAAGTGATTTTAAAACTTATTATCACTTGACTGAGAGTCTGTCCATGTTGGAGACTACAGCCTAGACTGAGACCTGTGGGAAAAGAACAGTGAGCTGGGACACGGTGAGATTCCAGTATGCACTACTAAGCACGAGTGAGTGCTGCCACACTTGTGAGTACCTGAACATCTGTTATCACATATTTGTACACCATCTGTACTTTATTACACTAGGTGGCGCCCTTCTGTGTGTTTGTTTTATACCATCACAGATTCCAGTTAACCTCTTCTATTTGGGAAGGAGCTGCCGTGAATTCAAGAATAAAAGACCATTGGAAGCAAGTCCAAATGGACAACACTTTTTTCAGTGATTGATTCACCTATGGACTGATAAGTTATATCATTTTGTATATTTTATCACACTATATATACACTATATTTTTGTTGTATTTTGTAATCTGTTGACATTATAGGAGTGATCTAGCACTATATATATATTCTGTGTATATTAGCGCCCCCTTGAGTGGTGACAGAGTATTGTCATCAGGTTGGTTAAATTAAAAATTATATTTGCCTGTACATTTTAAACTCAGATCCCTGGCAAAATATTTTTAGTAATGAGTTTTAAAAATAAAGTACAAAATCACTTAAAAAATCATTTTATAACTGACTTTGCGCTATTTGTAGTGCTTTTAACTGACTTTATTCTATTCAAAGTCAATAAAATGTTAGTTAAAACAAGATCAAATTCTAGTAATTCAGCATTTATCTGAGCTTATTTAAACCAGACTAATTTCCAAGTTAGTTAAAGTCAGTTGCATTTTTGTAGCAAACAGGGCCACCATCAGGGGTGAAAGGCAGGACTCCAGTCAGGAGCCCCATGGGCCAGGGGGGCCCAGGCCATGATGGGGTGATATCATCTTGGTTTGGGGCCCCTATGGGCCCCACTCTGACTGCCACTGTCAGCTGCACCAGACATTTAGTGCAATGCTTGCTGGGCCCTTTTTAGGCTGCATGACTGGGAACTATAAATTCCAGAATTCCATGCAGGAAGGGCCTACAAATCAAAGGGGGAGGGGCTCCCGCCCTAAGTGGAGGAAGAGGGAGAGGCTCCCATGCGGAGCAGTTCTGTGATTCTGAAAAACGTGTGGCCCTGCAGATCCCAAACAAGCTTCAATTATATGGACACACACCCCCAGAGTGTGATGATGGGATATGTGTGGAGAGATCTTTAGCCCTACCCCGACAGTAGTAAGCAGCGTTCAGTGAGCATATGTGGGAGGCACCCATAGATGGATTGGGAGCTGCAATTTCCAAACCAGGATTTTCTCTAAGCCCTCTAAAAGGATTATCTCCACTTCAATTTTATTTTAACCAGGAAGGAATTTATTATTTAACACTTTGAACAATTGTTTACAAATGTACTTACAAAGAAAATATTGCTTGCCAAGCACTAAATCTATCTGTATGGATATATGGCTTCTATGTGTATCTGGAGCTGATCATAACCAGATGTACACCACTGTACTAAACTGCCTACTGCATGAAAACATGATCGCTATCTTGCAAAAGCAATGCTCATTTGTATTAAATTGACAGTCTACTTGAAAATTTGTATTGTTTAAAAAGCTAAAAGGATAATTCCTTTATTACCCATTCCCCAGTTTTGCATAACCAGCACTGTTATATTAATACACTTGTACCTCTGTGATTACCTTGTATCTAAGCATCTGCAGACTGTCCCTTATCTCAGATCTTTTGACAGACTTGCATTTTAGCCAATCAATCCTGACTTATAAATAACTCCATGGGTGTGAGCACAATCAAAATGGCACATGTGAACTAGCACTGTCTACCTGTGAAAGCTAATAAAATGCACTGAGATAAGAGGTGGCCTTCAAAGCTTAGAAATCAATCTATGAGCCTACCTATATTTAACCTTCAACAAAGAATACCAAGAGAATAAAGCACATTTGATGATTAAAGTAAACTGTAAAGTTGTTTAAAATTGCATGCTCTATCTGAATCAATTATTTTGACTTCACTGTTCGTGCAAAGGAATTTGTAATGTTTAAAAATATAGATAATCCCTTTATTACCCACTCCCCAGTTTTGCATACCCAACACAGTTATATTAATATCTGAATTTGAATGGATCCAAAAACGAAATTAGGAAAAAATCTGAATCATTCCGAAACTAACTGAAACTAATTTTTCCGCCGCGCACAAGTCTAATGCAAACTGTCCCCTTCTTTTGACAGACTTGCATTTTAGCCATTCAGTCCTGACTCATAAATAACTCCACGGAGTAAGAACAATGCTATCTATATGGCACACATGAACTAGCACTGTCTGTGAAAAACTTTCAAAATGCACTGAGATAAGAGGCAGCCTTCAAGGGCCTATAAATTAGCAAATGAACCTACCTAGGTTTAGCTTCCAACAAAGAATACCAATAGACCAAAGCAAATTTGATGATAAAAGTAAACTGGAAAGTTGTTTAAAATTGCATGCTCTGGCCTCTAGTTATCAAGCCGTCAACCTCAAATACGCTGGAATTCCGCAGCGTATTTGTGGAGAGGCTGATTTGCCTACGTTATCAAGCCCTACACACCGGCAAAAGTAGAATATAGTGACGTAAGCTTCGATCCGCCAGACTCAGTCCGACACAGATTGATTATTACGTCACTCCAGATGTTCCGAACGCAAGTTCGGCACAATCTGACTACTTTTGGTAGTTATCAAATGACTAGCAGGTACGCTCGGCACTTTTCCGGCCCAGCGTACCTGGTTTTCAATCCGCCGCCCTGGAGGTGGCAGATCCCATAGGAATCAATGGGAATCTGACCATAGCGAAAGTTCATGTTCACTGCTGCCCGACATCCCATTGATTCCTATGGGAAACGTCTGCACATAACACCCTAACATGTACCCCGAGTCTAAACACCCCTAATCTGTCCCCCCCCTACACCGCCACAATTAAATAAAGTTATTACCTCCTAAACCGCCGCAACTATATTAAACATGTTAACCCCTAAACCGCCACTCCTGGAGCCCACCGCCACTCTAATAAACTTATTAACCCCTAAACCGCCGCTCCCGGACCCCGCAACAACTATAATAAATGTATTAACCCCTAAACCACCTCTCCCGGACCCCGCCGCCACCTACATAATACCTATTAACCCCTATCCTGCCCCCCCTATACCGCCGCCACCTATAATAAATTTATTAACCCCTATCCTGCCAATCCCGTACCCCGCCGCAACTAAATAAATTGTTTAACCCCTAAACCGCCTCTCCCGGACCCCGCCGCCACCTATATTAAATTAATTAAATTAATAATCTGCCCCCCTACACTGTCGCCACCTATAATAAATTTATTAACCCCTATCCTGCCCCCCTATACCGCCGCCATCTATATTAAACTAATTAACCCCTAAACCTAAGTCTAACACTAACCCTAACACCCCCCTAACTTAAATATTATTTTAATAAATCTAAATAAAAATTACTCTTATTAACTAAATTATTCCTATTTAAAACTAAATACTTACCTATAAAATAAACCCTAAGATAGCTACAATATAACTAATAATTATATTGTAGCTATTTTAGGATTTATTTTTATTTTACAGGCAAGTTTGTTTTTATTTTAACTAGGTACAATAGCTATTAAATAGTTATTAACTATTTAATAGCTACCTAGATAAAATAAAGACAAATTTACCTGTAAAATAAAAACTAACCTAAGTTACAATTACACCTAACACTAAACTATCATTAAATAAATTATTCCTATTTAAAACTAAATACTTACCTGTAAAATAAACCCTAAGATAGCTACAATGTAATTAATAATTACATTGTAGCTATTTTAGGATTTATATTTATTTTACAGGTAACTTTGTATTTTTTTTTAACTAGGTACAATAGTTATTAAATAGTTATTAACTATTTAATAACTACCTAGCTAAAAGAAATACAAAATTACCTGTAAAATAAATCCTAACCTAAGTTACAATTACACCTAACACTACACTATCGTTAAATTAATTAAATAAATTACTAGCCAATACCTACAATTAAATACAATTAAATAAACTAAACTAAATTACAAAAAAACCCCACTAAATTACAGAAAATAAAAAAATATTACAAGAATGTTAAACTAATTACACCTAATCTAAGCCCCCTAATAAAATAAAAAAACACCAAAATAATAAAAGTCCCTACCCTATTCTACATTAAAAAGTAATCAGCTCTTTTACCAGCCCTTAAAAGGGCTTTTTTGCGGGGCATGCCCCAAAGTAATCAGCTCTTTTGCCTGTAAAAAAAAATACAACCCCCCCCAACATTAAAACCCACCACCCACATACCCCTACTCTAACCCACCCAAACCCACCTTAAATAAACCTAACGCTACCCCCCTGAAGATCTCCCTACCTTGAGTTGTGTTCACCCAGCCGGGCCGAAGTCATCATCCAAGGGGCGCTGAAGAGGTCTTCCATCCGATAGAAGTCTTCATCCAAGGGGCGCTGAAGAGGTCTTCCATCCGATAGAAGTCTTCATCCAGGCGGCGTCTTCAATCTTCATCCATCCAGAGTGGAGCGGAGCCATCTTCAAACGAGCCGATGCGGAGCCATCCTCTTCAACCGACGACTACCCAACAAATGAATATTCCTTTAAGTGATGTCATCCAAGATGGCGTCCCTCGAATTCCGATTGGCTGATAGGATTCTATCAGCAAATCAGAATTAAGGAAGGAAAAATCTGATTGGCTGATTCAATCAGCCAATCAGATTCAAGTTCAATCAGATTGGCTGATCCTATCAGCCAATCAGATTGAGCTTGCATTCTATTGGCTGTTCCGATAGAATGCGGCGGCTGGAACACTGGTGCAGATGGGAAGCTTGACTGTGTTATTTTTGCGGCCCCCCAGGAGCCCCCCACAAACTCCTGTAAGGCCTCGCCAAATGCCTGATGTCTTTCCCTGCACAGGATCTTGCTCCGGATGCCAGGTGGAACCACTCCGAGCTTCATACTGGGCATATTGTTCGAAACTTGTAGTTTAGCAGTGGAATTATGCAGCGGCTCAGGAAGCTCTCCTCTATGCATAAGCATGGGTGTTAGCGAGGCGATGATTTTAAAGGGCTGAGAGTCCCGCCAGTGATTGCTAATGGTGGGAGTTTGCAAATCTGGTGCTATAAGTGGAACTGCAGATGCTGATCCCATTACAACGCATCGCTTCATCAGGTAGTCCCCTGGGGCCCTTTCTAAGAGTTGCTGGAAGAGCTCTTCTATCCTGGCCATGTGATTGTTAAAGCTGGTGTGGTAATCAGCATCACTTGCGGCTGCCATTTTAGTTGCAGTATGTTAGAAATTTTTTGTGTGTTTGTTGTTCTAGCTTTTGTTGTTACTTCCTTTCTTGTAAGGGAGTAAGATCTAGGAGACCTGTGCAGAGTTGTGGATATGCTAGTGTGGACCGTTCTGGGAAAGACCCTCGATTGCTCAAGGGGGGTGGCGCTGCCTTCTTATGAGCCGCCACTCTAGGCCTCTCTTGTCCGACGCCGGGCTCAAACCTCATAAATACAGTGCAATCTTTCAATATTTAAAGTACTGCTAGGCAGTTTAGCCAAATAGTTATATGAATATGTTGATGCTCTGTGGAATCCCTCTTATAATCGGCGGATTCTGAGTGTTCAGTCGGAGCTCAGGGAAAGTGCGACCATGCAAGATCGCTGTTCGGACACGCCCCCCTCGTTTATTATTTTTTTAAATGATTTAATGTTGATGTTTTCCTGACATATCTGAGACCAGAGAGAGAGACTACCTGTCTACAAACATGAGTCACACAAAATATTTTTTGATGTAAAATGCTTCTAGACTATACTTACAGATTAATGAGTATAAGAATATAGGGGTTTATAATAATTTCTAGATGTCTAAGCAACTATTAAAGGAATATTTCTTTGTCTTTCCACTCTTATTATCTCTATGTCATTCTCTCATTTCCAAGACTTCTCACATGCTGCTCCTGTCTTCTAGAACTCTCTGCCCGGCTACACCAGACTGTCTCTAACCTTGTATAGCTTTAGACTCTATTTGAAACCCCCTTGTTCAGAGAGGCTTATGTCTCTGAACCCTCAACCTGTAGACTGTAAGCTCTATGAAGCAGGGCTCTCCTCCTGTACTAGATTTGTTTAGTCTGTTATGTATTTTTAGCTTATCACAAGTCTTTGTCATTGTATACCCCAACTTTGTATCCAGCGCTACAGAATTTTACGGCGCTGTACAAATACATGATAATAATCACTTCAAAGGTTGCTCTAACACAGTAAGGCACTTGTGTCATGATACACTCATGAGGAGTAGTTGATACCTGGATTAGCTACCCAGCAGAGTTGGTATTGTGGTCTCAGCATTGCCAGGCTTAATCTGAACTGTTCTTTCTTTGAGTGGAATCTGTGTTTAAGGAATTCAGGGTGTCAAGACCCCCCCACCCTCCTCCTGGTGCATGGTATTTCTTGATAATGTAAATTAAGGCCTGGCTATGAAAGTCTTAGAGAATCATAAATTAACACAAGGGCAGTGGTCTTGACAAGACAAAGGCAGACTGAGTTATAATTGAATGTAACAAAAAACTTAGTCAGAACTTGCCTGGGACAAGAAGCAGTAACAACTGAAGCAGGCTCTCACACAGACCTACTGAAGACTTGATGATAAGTATAGGTTATGTGTTTTATTGTGTCCCAATTTATTTTAAAGAACTGTATCTCTGCATGTATTGTTTATTTTTGTATGTCTTCTGTTTTTATAATTTGGCACTGTGTAACCTGTATTTTGTCTTTTGCTATTAAACATATAGAAAATCTAATTCTGTCTTTGGGCTCTAATATCTAAACTTACACTCTGAAGAGACAAGGTTAAAGGCACGTTACCTAATTGTTAACTGTGTGAGTTATTGGGGTTTCCATGACACCCTTATCCAAAACATTTGGTGGTGGCAGCATTGTTAAACTGGGGTGGTGTAGGCAGGATTTGGGGGTTAATTTGGTGTCCCTTTAAGTCCTTTGTAGAGATCAAGGTTTAAGGGAACCAGTGGCTGAATGCTATTAACCCCTTCATGCCCACACTCTCCCCATAGTGACGGCTGGGTGGAAAGGCTTAATCGTCACAACTTGCTTGGCAGAACAAGAGAAGGAAGTTTGCTGTTTGTTTGTATCTGCCCAGTTCAGTCAATCAGAAGCACCAATTAGGCAATATCATAGCCATATTGCAGTGTAATAGTAAAACAGTCTAATGTATAGAGCCTTTTACAATTACACTACTGTATTCCTCTAAACATGTGTTTTATGGATGAGTCAAACATAGTGAGTGGCACACAATAGTGCAATAGTTAAAGGGACAGTGCACACCTTGATATTTTTATATATAATATTTAGTTATGTTTAGTAAAAACAACTTTGCAATATACTTTCATTATTTATTCTGTCCCTTTTCCATGTAATTTAGCTCTGAAACATAAAAAGTAAACTGCTGACTTCTCAAGGCTAAACCTGCAACATATATTCCTCTAATTGGTTTTAGCTGATAACAATGGCAAAACAATGTACTAACATTATGGCCAAGGCTAGCCTTATTGTCTGTGGATTAAAACCCAGATTTGCTCCTCCAATAAGGCAAATGGAGGGTAGAATTTGCAGTAAAAGATGTCAATTTCTTGTAAAATATTTTAGAGTATGCTGATATCTTATCCTTTAGCAGCACAAGGTATGTACTTAATTAAGTAATTACAAAGAGGCCTATTTATCAAGCCGACAACTGTGCTGCATTCACCGGCACCAATACGCTCGCCTGACATCGCCTAACATCGCTGCCGCGGACCTGAATACGCTCTCCTTATTTATTAAAAAAGCTGTCAAAAAGCTGCGCACTAAGTACGGGGCGATGAGCATCAGACTGTTGTTAACTAACAGTCATTGATCTTGCTATTCAGCTTTTTCCCAGCCTTATTTATATCCTGTCACTAAACACCGCCACTATACTAAAATGTTTAAACCCTATCCTGCCGCTCCCGGACCCCGCCGCAACTAAATAAAGTTATTAACCCCTATCCCGCTGCTCCCGGAGCCCACCGCAACTCTAATAAAGTTATTAACCCCTATCCCGCTGCTCCCGGAGCCCACCGCAACTCTAATAAAGTTATTAACCCCTATCCCTCCGCTCCCGGAGCCCACCGCAACTCTAATAAAGTTATTAACCCCTATCCTGCTGCTCCCCAACACCGTTGCAACTAACTAAATGTATTAACCCTTATCCCTCCGCTCCCGGAGCCCACCGCAACTAAATAAATGTATTAACCCCTACACCCCTGGCCTCCCACATCACTAACACTTACTGAAACCTATTAACCCCTAAACCGCCAGCCCCCCACATTGCCATAAACTAAATTAACCTATTAACCCCTAAACCTAACAACCCGCTAACTGTACATTAAATATTAACTCATCCCTATCTTATAATAAATTTAAACTTACCTTTAGAATTAAAATAAACTATATTAAACTACTAATTAACCTACCCTAACTATTATACTAAAATTACATTAAACTATATTAAACTAATAATTAATCTACCCTAACTGTTATACTAAAATTACATTTAACTATATTAAACTAATAATTAATCTACCCTAACTGTTATACTAAAATTACATTAAACTACAAATTAAATTAACTATATTATATAGTTAAAAACCTAACCCTACTCAAATAATTTAAATCTACTATTAAAAATTACAAAGTTACAAAAAACTAACAACTAAGTTACACAAAATAACAAACACTAAGTTACAAAAAAATAAATAAACACAAAGTTGCACAAAATAAAAAATTAATTATCAAATATTTAAACTAATTACACCTAATCTAATAGCCCTATGGAAAAAAAAACAAAAAACTAAAAATAAAAAAAAACATAGCCTACAATAAACTACCAATGGCCCTTAAAAGGGCCTTTTGCGGGGGCATTGCCCTAAAGAAATCAGCTCTTTTACCTGTAAATAAAAATACAAATACCCCCCCAACAGTAAAACCCACCACCCACACAACCAGCCCCCCCAAATAAAATTCTATCTAAAAAACCTAAGCTCCCCATTGCCCTGAAAAAGGCATTTGGATGGGCATTGCCCTTAAAAGGGCATTTAGCTCTTTTTCCGCCCAAAGTCCCTAATCTAAAATTAAAACCCACCTAATACACCCTTAAAAAAAACCTTACACTAACCCCGAAGATCCACTTACAGTTTTTGAAGACCCAAAATCCATCCTCAACGAAGCGGCAGAAGTACTCAGCGATGCCGGCAGAAGTCTTCATCCAAGCAGGCTGAAGTCTTCATCCAAGCCAGCAGAAGTCTTCATCCAGACGGCATCTTCTATCTTCATCCATCCGGCGCGGAGCGGCTCCATCTTCAAGACATCCTGCGCGGAGCATCCTCTTCAATCGACGTCTACTTGAACAATGAAGTTTCCTTTAAATGATGTCATCCAAGATGGCGTCCCTTAGTTTCCAATTGGCTGATAGAATTCTATCAGCCAATAGGAATTAAGGTTGAAAAAATCCTATTGGCTGTTGCAATCAGCCAATAGGATTGAGCTTGCATTCTATTGGCTATTCCAATCAGCCAATAGAATGCGAGCTCAATCCTATTGGCTGATTGGATCAGCCAATAGGATGAAAGCTCAATCCTATTGGCTGATTGCAACAGCCAATAGGATTTTTTCAACCTTAATTCCTATTGGCTGATAGAATTCTATCAGCCAATTGGAATCTAAGGGACGCCATCATGGATGACGTCGTTTAAAAGAACCTTCATTGTTCAAGTAGACGTCGATTGAAGAGGATGCTCCGCGCTGGATGTCTTGAAGATGGAGCCGCTCCGCGCCGGATGGATAAAGATAGAAGATGCCGTCTGGATGAAGACTTCTGCCCGGTTGGATGAAGATTTCGGCCCGCTTGGATGAAGACTTCTGCCGGCTACGCTGAGGACTTCTGCCGCTTCGTTGAGGATAGATGTCGGGTCTTCAAAAACTGTAAGTGGATCTTCAGGGGTTAGTGTTAGGTTTTTTTAAGGGTTTATTCGGTGGGTTTTAATTTTAGATTAGGGACTTTGGGCAGAAAAAGAGCTAAATGCCCTTTTAAGGGCAATGCCCATCCAAATGCCCTTTTCTGAGCAATGGGAGCTTAGGTTTTTTAGATAGAATTTTATTTGGGGGGGGGGTTGGTTGTGTGGGTGGTGTGTTTTACTGTTGGGGGTATTTGTATTTTTATTTACAGGTAAAAGAGCTGATTTCTTTGGGGCAATGCCCCGCAAAAGGCCCTTTTAAGGGCCATTGGTAGTTTATTTTAGGCTAGGGTTTTGTTTGTTTTTTGCGGGGCTTTTTTATTTTTATAGGGCTCTTAGATTAGGTGTAATTAGTTTAAATATTTGATCATTTATTTTTTATTTTGTGTAACTTAGTGTTTATTTTTTTTTGTAACTTAGTGTTTGTTATTTTGTGTAACTTAGTTGTTAGTGTTTTGTAAATTTGTAATTTTTAATAGTAGATTTAAATTATTTGAGTAGGGTTAGGTTTTTAACTATATAATATAGTTAATTTAATTTGTAGTTTAATGTAATTTTAGTATAACAGTGTAGGTTAATTATTAGTTTAATATAGTTTAATGTAATTTTAGTATAACAGTTAGGGTAGATTAATTATTAGTTTAATATAGTTTAATGTAATTTTAGTATAATAGTTAGGGTAGGTAATTAATAGGTTAATATAGTTTAATTTAAATATAAAGGTAAGTTTAAATTTATTATAAGATAGGAATGAGTTAATATTTAATGTAAAGTTAGCGGGTTGTTAGGTTTAGGGGTTAATAGGTTAATTTAGTTTATGGCGATGTGGGGGGCTAGCGGTTTAGGGGTTAATATATTTATTTAGGTGGCGGCGGGGTCCGGGAGCGGCGGAATATGGGTTAATAACATTATGTAGGTGGCGGCGATGTCGGGGAGCGGCGGTATAGGGGTTAATAATATTATGTAGGTGGCGGCGGGGTCTGGGAGCGGTGGGATAGGGGTTAATAACTTGGCGATGTCGGGGGCGGCAGATTAGGGGTGTTTAGACTCGGGGCTTATGTTTAGGGTGTTAGGTGTAAATGTTACCATAGAAATCAATAGGGTATCGGGCAGCAGCGAACATGATCTTTCGCTGCTTTCAGACTCCCATTGATTCCTATGGCATCCACGGCCTCCAGGGCAGCGGATTGAAAAGCAAATACGCTGGGCCAGAATAGTGACGAGCGTACATGTTAGATATTTGATAAATAGCAAAAGTAGTCAGATAATGCCGAATTTGTATTCGGAACATCTGTAATGACGCAAGCATCGATCTGTGTCAGACTGAGACCGGCAGATCGTATGTTACATCACAAATTTCAACTTTTGCCGGTCTGTAGACTTTGATAAATAAGGTGAATCAGGCTCGCCACAATTACGCTGCGGAAGTCCAGCGTATTTGTGGTTGACGTCTTGATAAATAGGCCTCAAAGTATGTACTGTCCCTAAAAGTTCTCTATTACATTCAAGTATTTTATTACTGGACTTTCATGTAGATAACATATTGTATGGAACACCCCATAGCAAGACAAACAGCTCGCAATGTAAAATTAGTCTTTCCAAAATCATGTGCTGATGGGTCTTTTTAGATACTCTTGCTTAAGCAGAGACATTTAGAGGATTGGGCCCTAGCACTGAACTTGAACATGGTATCATTTTTTCAGGGAGAGGGGTAAAAAATTATATGTTCCAACTATGATGATACCAATATCAGTATCTTGTAGTTAAAATAATATTGAGTACATACAAATACAGTATATACTTACAGTTTAAGCCTTCACATCATTTTAAACAATTGCCCTTTTCACATAAGCTACACAGTGGGTCACACATCTCCTAATTTGAAATAAGAGACTTTATAATGAAATGCCTTAAGTGTAAGAGTTGTCCATATTCCCTCATATAACCCTCTTTGTTTTTGTCAAACTAAACTTATTGTCTAGTGAATTACTTTCCTCTTATAAGTTAGGGGTCTCATATGATGGTGGTTCTAGGGAGAGCTATGCCCCTTAATTCATTACAGCAACATGTCTGTTCATCTTAAAGCACAGAGAGGAGGAGGGAGAAGGAATAAAATAAATAAATAAATAAAAAGGTAGGGACATAGTAGAAGATGTACCCCATTACCTTCTGCACCCTTATATTTCCATCTAATGGGTTAATAGATTTATGTTTGGCCAAAGAACAGGAACAGGAACAGTTTCATCTACCCCACCTCTTATTCTAAAACTAGAGCCTAATATGCAAAAATGTAATTTAACCAATCACAATGTGATATATAAAGGTCTATTTATCAAGCAGCGGATGCTGCATCAATACCCCATAGTTTCTGGTCCACCAGAAACTGAAGTTAAGAAGCAGCGGTCGTAAAACCGCTGCTCCTTAACTTCTGCGCCACCTTTTAGGTGGCAGACTTAAATAATCACGATCCTATACGATCGGGATGATTAAAGGCCCCTGCTAGCAGCCGATTGGTCACCAGTAAGCAGGGGCGGCATTGCACAAGCATTTCACTAGAAATGCTTGTGCAATGATAAATGCCGACATTGTATGCTGTCGGCATTTAGCGAGGTCGGGCGGACATGATTCTCTACAGCGATACAGCAAATCATGTCCGCTCACCTCTTGTTAAATTTACCCCCTAGAGTGCCATATAACACATTAATTGAAAGAAAAACCCTTTTCTTAAATGAAGGACCTCTTGAGGTTCCATAGGTGGTTTCAAGGTGTTCTAGAGGTTTGGTTGTGATTTTTCACCTACACTTCAGCCCAGCATGTTGCTGAATTCAAAAAGGCTCCAGTGTCCTTGTTATCTCATGTCACTGTCATGTCTTACTCTTTAAAGTGACAATATAGTCAAAGTTAAACTTTCATAGTTTAGACAAAACATGCAATTTTAAACAACTTTCCAATTTACTTCTATTATCTAATTTGATTCATTATCTTGGTATCCTTTCTTAAAAAGCAAACATAGGTAGGTTTAGGAACAACAATGCACTGCTAGGAACCAGATCCTGGGGGCTGCACATATATGCCTCGTGCCATTGGCCCACCCAATGTATTCAGCTAGCTCCCGATAGTGCATTGTTACTTCTTCAACAAAGGATATTAAGAGAATGAAGCAAATTTGATATTAGAAGTACATTGGAATTTTTTTTTAAATTGTATTCCCTATCTGAATCATGGATGAAAAATTGTAGGTTTATATGTTACAGTGAATTGTTTTGTAGAGCGAGTTCTTTTTGTGATCCTGGTGTCCTTGACAGTAAAGCTTGTTCTATATACTGAAAAGTGAACAGTTAAGAGATAGGTGCAGCTTCATGAATTATAATGAAGCTGATACAAGGGGTAGGGGGAGTTTACAAGGTTGCATTATTTTTTTTCATGAGATATTAGTTTTATTGAATCGAGGCCAATGCAATAATCCACTATCTGCTAAATGAATGGCTAAGATACAGAATCAAATACAAATTATATAGAGGAAATAAATTATAATATTTTAAACCACAGACGCTCTATGAAAATACTGATCTCATACATTCTGTATATCTCTTTTTGATATTCCATCTGATGTAATTGGAGTCAAATATTTTACCAAAGGGCATGCACTTTCTAACTCTATTTCCCCTCTATAATATTTATTCAGCATACAGCAATAAATCCAGTGCAATTTCTATGAATCTTGACCTCAGCAGCATCTTTAGAGTGTAGCGTTCCACATTCTACAAATATTTTCTGGCCCTGAGTATCTCCAGAGACACTAGTCTGTTTCTGGCAGCCCTATGTTATCCTGTGTATAATGGTTAGGTTTAATTGATATGGTTTCTTACGGAAATATATTAGATACAATTGCTTTATTTCACTTATATTATTCAGGTAAAATAAATTGTACCGCAATAGTAGCAAACCTTTAAATTGTAAGATCTTAAAAGCAGGTGTTCTGTCGAGAACTGCAATCGAAAACTGCAATATATATGACATCACTTCCAGCAGCAGATTACACTAATTGCCTCCATTGCGCATGCGAGCATGCACCCGAGATTATTCATCTGAAAAAATGCATACCCTTGTGGAGAATTTATCGAATTCTACAATAAAAGCCAGTGCGCATGCAGAATTTGTTAGGATGCTAAAAAAAGCCATATCCTTGATAAGAACTGATCGAGTGCTCCAAGAACAGCTGGTGTGCATGCGCGCATTTTCAGAAACCAGACACTTAATAGGTAAACGTGTAAACACCGGGCCCGTCTGTTTCTCACAAGCTTTACCCTCAGGCTGTGAAACCACGGAGCACACACAATATTTATTATCAATGATTGTTTATTTCTCTAAGCTACTTAGTTTTTGCAAACTTTCATGTTTTGAGCTCATTTTACTCAAATTACACAGTTACAATATGCTGAAGAATACAATTTTAATAAAACATATTGTAAAACAGTAAAAACACAGCAAGTATCCACCGTATTTGATTTCCTTATTGTAACTGTGTAATTATGTGTCAGGTTTCTGAAAATGCGCGCATGCGCACCAGCTGTTCTTGGAGCACTCGCTCAGTTCTTCTCAAAGGTCTGGCTTTTTTTAGCGTCATAATAAATTCCGCATGTGCACTAGCTTTTATTGTAGAATTCGATAAATTCTCCCTAAGGGTACGCCTCTTTTCAGATGAATAATCTCGGGTGCGCGCTCGCATGCACAATGGGGGCAATTAGTGTAATCTGCTGCCGGAAGTGACGTCATATTGCAGTTTTCGACGAATTGCAGTTCTCGACAGAACACAGGTCAATCCATCATCTGTATTATTATCTCCCAACTCGAAGCAGTTAAACGTTTATTTGTTTTTGTGTGTGAAAACATTTTAAGTATATCTATTTAAATTTAAAGGGACATGAAATCCAAAAAGATTCTTTTGTGATTCAGACAGAGCATGCCATTTAAAAAAAAAATAAGTTTGCAATTGACTTCTTTTATCAAATTTGCTTTGTTCCCATGATATTCTGTGTTGAAGAGAAACCAGAAATTTTGGAGGGAGGACTTTACCCAACACGTGGGAATCCAGATGTGAAAACAGACTGAGACCAAGGAAAAGGTCCCTAGAAGAAGAGGAAATAGGGAAGGACAGAGAGTACAGGCAACAAAGTAGAAGAAGGAGGAGATAGACAATATAACATCTAATATCTACAATATCTCTAATTTAGATTTGGATAGTGATGACTAACGGCTAGATTTAGAGTTCTGCGGCCAAAGGGGTGCGTTAGCTACGCATGCTTTTTTTCCCCCGCACCTTTTAAATACCGCTGGTATTTAGAATTCACAGAATGGCTGCGTTAGGTTACAAAAAAGGAGCGTAGAGCATATTTACCGCCACTGCAACTCTAAATACCAGCGTTGTTTACGGAAGCGGCCAGCTTCAAAAACGTGCTCGTGCACGATTCCCCCATAGAAAACAATGGGGCAGTTTGAGCTGAAAAAAAACCTAACACCTGCAAAAAAGCAGCGTTCAGCTCCTAACGCAGCCCCATTGTTTACTATGGGGAAACACTTCCTAAGTCTGCACCTAACACCCTAACATGTACCCCGAGTCTAAACACCCCTAACCTTACACTTATTAACCCCTAATCTGCCGCCCCCGCTATCGCTGACACCTGCATATATTTTTTAACCCCTAATCTGCCTCTCCGTATACCGCCGCAACCTACATTATACCTATGTACCCCTAATCTGCTGCCCCTAACACCGCCGACCCCTATATTATATTTATTAACCCCTAATCTGCCCCCCACAACGTCACCGCCAGCTACCTACAATAATTAACCCCTAATCTGCCGATCGGATCTCGCCGCTAGTCTAATAAATAGATTAACCCCTAAAGCTAAGTCTAACCCTAACACTAACACCCCCTTAAGTTAAATATAATTTAACAAAATAAATTAACTCTTATTATATAAATTATTCCTATTTAAAGCTAAATACTTACCTGTAAAATAAACCCTAATATAGCTACAATATAAATTATAATTATATTGTAGCTATTTTAAGATTAATATTTATTTTACAGGCAACTTTGTAATTATTTTAAACAGGTACAATAGCTATTAAATAGTTAATAACTATTTAATAGCTAAAATAGTTAAAATAATTACAAAATTACCTGTAAAACAAATCCTAACCTAAGTTACAATTAAACCTAACACTACACTAGCAATACATTAATTAAATAAACTACCTACAATTACCTACAATTAAACCTAACACTACACTATCAATAAATTAATTAAATAAAATACCTACAAATAACTACAATGAAATAAACTAACTAAAGTACAAAAAATAAAAAAGAACTAAGTTACAAAAAATAAAAAAATATTTACAAACATTAGAAAAATATTACAACAATTTTAAACTAATTACACCTACTCTAAGCCCCCTAATAAAATAACAAAGACCCCCAAAATAAAAAAATGCCCTATCCTATTCTAAATTAAAAAAGTTCAAAGCTCTTTTACCTTACCAGCCCTGAAAAGGGCCCTTTGCGGGGCATGCCCCAAAGAATTCAGCTCTTTTGATGATGGAGTTCTTCAGCCGCCGCTTGGATCAAGACTTCGGACCCTCTTCTGGACCGATCGCTGAACCCGGTGAGGTGAAGACAAGGTAAGGAGATATTCAGGGGCGTAGTGTTAGGTTTATTTAAGGGGGATTTGGGTTAGATTAGGGGTATGTGGGTGTTGGGTTGTAATGTTGGGGGGGGTATTGTATGGTTTTTTTTTACAGGCAAAAGAGTTGAATTCTTTGGGGCATGCCCCGCAAAGGGCCCTTTTCAGGGCTGGTAAGGTAAAAGAGCTTTGAACTTTTTTAATTTAGAAAAGGGTAGGGCATTTTTTTATTTTGGGGGTCTTTGTTATTTTATTAGGGGGCTTAGAGTAGGTGTAATTAGTTTAAAATTGTTGTAATATTTTTCTAATGTTTGTAAAAAAAAATTTTATTTTTTGTAACTTAGTTCTTTTTTATTTTTTGTACTTTAGTTAGTTTAATTGTATTTATTTGTAGGTATTGTATTTAATTAATGTATTGATAGTGTAGTGTTAGGTTTAATTGTAGATAATTGTAGGTATTTTATTTAATTAATTTATTGATAGTGTAGTGTTAGGTTTAATTGTAGATAATTGTAGGTATTTTATTTAATTTATTTATTGCTAGTGTAGTGTTAGGTTTAATTGTAACTTAGGTTAGGATTTATTTTACAGGTAATTTTGTAATTATTTTAACTAGGTAACTATTAAATAGTTCTTAACTATTTAATAGCTATTGTACCTGGTTAAAATAATTACAAAGTTGCCTGTAAAATAAATATTAATCCTAAAATAGCTACAATATAATTATAATTTATATTGTAGATATAGTAGGGTTTATTTTACAGGTAAGTATTTAGTTTTAAATAGGATTAATTTATTTAATAATAGTTAATTTATTTCGTTAGATAAAAATTATATTTAACTTAGGGGGGTGTTAGGGTTAGACTTAGCTTTAGGGGTTAAAAAATATATTAGAATAGCGGTGAGCTCCGGTCGACAGATTAGGGGTTAATGTTTGAAGTTAGGTGTCGGCGATGTTAGGGAGGGCAGATTAGGGGTTAATACTATTTATTATAGGGTTATTGAGGCGGGAGTGAGGCGGATTAGGGGTTAATACATTTATTATAGTAGCGGTGCGGTTCGGTCGACAGATTAGGGGTTAATAAGTGTAGGTAAGGTAGCAGCGACGTTGGGGGGGCAGATTAAGGGTTAATAAATATTATGTAGGTGTCGGCGATGTTAGGGGCAGCAGATTAGGGGTACATAGGGATAATGTAGCTGGCGGCGGTGTACGGAGCGGCAGATTAAGGGTTAAAAAAATTTAATAGAGTGGCAGCGATGTGGGGGGGCCTCGGTTTAGGGGTACATAGGTAGTTTATGGGTGTTAATGTACTTTAGAGCACAGTAGTTAAGAGCTTTATAAACCGGCGTTAGCCCAGAAAGCTCTCAACTACTGACTTTTTTCTGCGGCTGGAGTTTTGTTGTTAGATTTCTAACGCTCACTTCAGCCACGACTCTAAATATCGGCATTAGAAAGATCCCATTGAAAAGATAGGATACGCAAATGGCGTAGGGGGATCTGCAGTATGGAAAAGTCGCGGCTGTAAAGTGAGCGTTAGACCCTTTCCTGACTGACTCCAAATACCAGAGGGCGGTAAAAACCAGCGTTAGGACCCTCTAACGCTGGTTTTCACGGCTACCGCTCAACTCTAAATCTAGCCGTTAGACTTTTTGTTAAAGGACCTCAAAAGTATTGCCAAATAAATTTGATTTTTTTATAGATCTCCAAAAACATGTCAGAGACTTGACATTGAAGAGATATTTTAAAAAAAAAAAAAAAAGCTTAACAAAGTAAACAATAATAACACAACTCTTGAATACAAATATAGGGGCCGATTTATTAAGCCCCACATTGGCCCAATGCCTTTGTCTTAAGACCGCTGCTCCTTAACTCGTCCACCTGCTTTGAGGCGGCGGACAGCAATCCACCCACTGGCATACAATCGTGTTGATTGACACCCCCTGCTAGGGGTCGATTTGCCACAAATATGCAGGGAGCGGCATTGCACAAGCATCTCTAGTGAAATGCTTGTGCAATGATAAAGGCCAACAGCATGCTGTCTGCATTTATTGATGTGCGGTGGACATGATCGCTACAGCAGATCATGTCCGTTTGCACTTTCAAAAATCGGCATTAGAAAATCTCAATCAAGATTATGGGTTTGATTATATATTGAATTTTGATATGATCCAAATAAAATATCTACTGGATTTATCTATTTATTAACCTGAGATACAACACTCTAATTTTAAGAAAAAGTCTTTCTTTTATCTGGTAGGAGCTCAGGGAGACTAGATACCAATACATATTTAATTATGAGTGAAAATCCCACAAAAAAGTTCACTAAAGAATTAATGGTTCTATAAACATAAGCCTAATATGAAGAGGGTTTTACTAATGATAAATATTCATTTTTATTGAAAATCAACCCCAGAACGTCAGTGTTTTAGCACCTACCTAAAGTCCATAAGGACAGGGTCAACCCTTCTGGGTGGTTGGCCCATTGTGTCTGGGATTGGGTCCAAGGGTGATAATTTATCCAAATATGTAGACTTCTATTTACAGTCTTTAGTCTATAGAACACAAGCTCATTTAAAAGATACAACAGAAGTGATAGCTAAATTTGAGGGGGTCACATGGGAAGATGATTGTGTTTGGATCACGTGTGACATTACTTACCTCTATACTTGTATGCCACACTTGAAAGGTGAAAAGGCTATTAGAGAGGAATTTAAGCACTGGGCAGTTCTAGATAAACATGTGGAGTTCATTGTAAATTGTATTTTTTTATACTTAATCATAATTATTATATGTTTGAAGAAAAGTATTAGAAACAGATAAAAGGATCAAAGATAGGGACTACCTTTGTCCCATTGTATGCTAACATCTATGTAAATAACTTTGAAAAATAGCACATTTGGAACACCTATTCAGCAAATACAGGGAGTGCAGAATTATTAGGCAAATGAGTATTTTGACCACATCATCCTCTTTATGCATGTTGTCTTACTCCAAGCTGTATAGGCTCGAAAGCCTACTACCAATTAAGCATATTAGGTGATGTGCATCTCTGTAATGAGAAGGGGTGTGGTCTAATGACATCAACACCCTATATCAGGTGTGCATAATTATTAGGCAACTTCCTTTCCTTTGGCAAAATGGGTCAAAAGAAGGACTTGACAGGCTCAGAAAAGTCAAAAATAGTGAGATATCTTGCAGAGGGATGCAGCACTCTTAAAATTGCAAAGCTTCTGAAGCGTGATCATCGAACAATCAAGCGTTTCATTCAAAATAGTCAACAGGGTCGCAAGAAGCGTGTGGAAAAACCAAGGCGCAAAATAACTGCCCATGAACTGAGAAAAGTCAAGCGTGCAGCTGCCAAGATGCCACTTGCCACCAGTTTGGCCATATTTCAGAGCTGCAACATCACTGGAGTGCCCAAAAGCACAAGGTGTGCAATACTCAGAGACATGGCCAAGGTAAGAAAGGCTGAAAGACGACCACCACTGAACAAGACACACAAGCTGAAACGTCAAGACTGGGCCAAGAAATATCTCAAGACTGATTTTTCTAAGGTTTTATGGACTGATGAAATGAGAGTGAGTCTTGATGGGCCAGATGGATGGGCCCGTGGCTGGATTGGTAAAGGGCAGAGAGCTCCAGTCCGACTCAGATGCCAGCAAGGTGGAGGTGGAGTACTGGTTTGGGCTGGTATCATCAAAGATGAGCTTGTGGGGCCTTTTCGGGTTGAGGATGGAGTCAAGCTCAACTCCCAGTCCTACTGCCAGTTTCTGGAAGACACCTTCTTCAAGCAGTGGTACAGGAAGAAGTCTGCATCCTTCAAGAAAAACATGATTTTCATGCAGGACAATGCTCCATCACACGCGTCCAGGTACTCCACAGCATGGCTGGCAAGAAAGGGTATAAAAGAAGAAAATCTAATGACATGGCCTCCTTGTTCACCTGATCTGAACCCCATTGAGAACCTGTGGTCCATCATCAAATGTGAGATTTACAAGGAGGGAAAACAGTACACCTCTCTGAACAGTGTCTGGGAGGCTGTGGTTGCTGTGGTTGCTGCTGCACGCAATGTTGATGGTGAACAGATCAAAACACTGACAGAATCCATGGATGGCAGGCTTTTGAGTGTCCTTGCAAAGAAAGGTGGCTATATTGGTCACTGATTTGTTTTGTTTTGTTTTTGAATGTCAGAAATGTATATTTGTGAATGTTGAGATGTTATATTGGTTTCACTGGTAAAAATAAATAATTTAAATGGGTATATATTTGTTTTTTGTTAAGTTGCCTAATAATTATGCACAGTAATAGTCACCTGCACACACAGATATCCCCCTAAAATAGCTATAACTAAAAACAAACTAAAAACTACTTCCAAAACTATTCAGCTTTGATATTAATGAGTTGTTTGGGTTCATTGAGAACATGGTTGTTGTTCAATAATAAAATTAATCCTCAAAAATACAACTTGCCTAATAATTCTGCACTCCCTGTATGGTAAAATATTGCTATATAGATGATATTATCGTCCTATGGAAAGGCAATGATAAATTGATAGATCACTTTATTAAGTATATAAATAAGAACAAGTACAATTTACTGAAAAGTAGACAAGCAGCAAAATAGAGTTTTTAGATCTGATTCCATATAAAGATGAGGAGGAAAAAATTGACATATCTCATTACCGTAAACCGACAGATAGGAACAGCTTCATTAATGAGTAGAGTGCCCATTTAAAAAGTTGGAAGAATAATGCCCCCTTTTAGTCAATATTTAAGACTTAGAAGAAATTACACTCATGATGCTGACTTCCAGAAAGAAGCAGATATTTTGGATAGAAAATTAATTGAAAAAGGGTATGAGTTGTTTTTGTTGAAAGACGCTAGAAGTAAAGATATGAACCGGGATAGAGAAACTTTAATTTAACCAAGAAATAATTATTACAATAAAAAAAGATATCCCCATACCAAAGCCCCCCAGATTTATTACATCATATAGTGAGGGTGCACAGATGGTAAAAAAGTTTTTTTTTAAAAAAAACATTGGGCAGTTCTTTTATCAGATACTGTATTAGAAAAATGTCTTGGGGATACTCAGGAGATTGTTTTTAGAAAAGGAAAAAACTAAAAAACTTACTGGCTCTTAGTAAGTTGAGACCCTTGCAACCCACTGGACATGTAGGTATAAATTGGTTAAATTTGAGAAAAGGCACATGTAAGTGTGGCAAAGTACTTTGTAATATGTGCTAACATATTTAAATAGGAGACACTTTCCACAACTCAAAAGGTAACAGTGAATTTAAAATCATAAAACAAGAAACATATTGGATCCATAAATTGGCAAGTTTGCAACCAAAACGGCTAAATATAGATGTAGATATGCAGGCTTTCATGTGAGTTTTAAATGAGAATTTATAAGAAAAACAGAATTTATGCTTACCTGATAAATTAATTTCTTTTACGATATGACGAGTCCACGGATTTCATCCTTACTTGTGGGATATTAACCTCCTGCTAACAGGAAGTGGCAAAGAGCACCACAGCAGAGCTGTATATATAGCCCCTCCCTTCCCCTCCACCCCTAGTCATTTGGCCGAAGGTTATAGGAAGAGAAAAGGAAAGGCTAAAAAGGTGCAGAGGAGACTGAAGTTTACAAAAAATAAATAAATCTGTCTTAAAATAACAGGGTGGGCAGTGGACTCGTCATATTGTAAAAGAAATTAATTTATCAGGTAAGCATAAATTTACTTTTCTTTTACAAAGATATGACGAGTCTACGGATTTCATCCTTACTTGTGGGAAACCAATACCAAAGCAATAGGACATGGATGAAAGGGAGGTACAAGACAGGAACCTAAACGGAAGGCACCACTGCTTGAAGAACCTTTCTCCCAAACATAGCCTCAGAAGAAGCAAAAGTATCAAATTTGGAAAATTTGGAAAAAGTATGAAGGGACGACCAAGTCGCAGCCTTAAAAATCTGTTCAACAGAAGCATCGTTTTTAAAAACCCATGTGGAAGCCACAGCCCTAGTAGAATGAGCCGTAATTCTTTCAGGAGGCTGCTGTCCAGCAGTCTCATATGCCAGGCGGATGATACTTCTCAGCCAAAAAGAAAGAGAGGTAGCCGTAGCTTTCTGACCCCTACGCTTTCCAGAATAAACAATGAACAATGAAGATGATTGACGGAAATCCTTAGTTGCCTGTAAGTAAAACTTTAAGGCACAGACCACGTCCAGGTTATGTAACAGACGCTCCTTCTTAGAAGAAGGATTAGGACACAAGGAAGGAACAACAATTTCCTGATTAATATTCTTATATTCTTATTTGAAACAACCTTAGGAAGAAAACCAGGTTTGGTACGTAAAACCACCTTATCAGAATGAAATATGAGATAAGGCGAATCGCACTGTAACGGTGAAAGCTCAGAAACTCTTCGAGCAGAAGAAATAGCAACCAAAACAGAACTTTCCAAAATAATAACTTTATATCTATGGAATGTAAAGGTTCAAACGGAACCCCTTGAAGAACTGGAAGAACTAAATTCAAACTCTAGGGAGGAGTAATTGGTCTAAATACAGGCTTAATTCTAGATAGAGCCTGACAAAAAGACTGAACATCTGGCACATCTGCCAAACGTTTGTGAAACAAAATTGACAATGCAGAAATTTGTCCCTTTAAGGAACTAGCTGATAGGCCTTTCTCCAATCCTTCTTGGAGAAAAGACAGAATCCTAGGAATCCTAACTTTACTCCATGAGTAACCCTTGGATTCACACCAATAAAGATATTTACACCATATCTTATGATAGATTTTTCTAGTGACAGGCTTTCTAGCCTGTATCAAAGTACTGATAACAGAATCAGAGAATCCTCGCTTCGATAAAATGAAGTGTTCAATCTCCACGCAGTCAGCTGCAGAGAAGTTAGATTTGGATGTTGGAAAGGACCTTGAATGAGAAGGTCCTGCCTCAAAGGAAGTTTCCACGGTGGTAGTGAAGACATGTCCACTAGATCCGCATACCAAGTCCTGCATGGCCACGCAGGCGCTATCAGAATCACCGAAGCTCTCTCCTGTCTGATTCGCGCAATCACGCGTGGAAGGAGAGGAAACGGTGGAAACACAGAAGCTAGGCTGAATGACCAAGGCACTGCCAAGGCATCTATCAGTTCGGCCTGGGGATCCCTCGACCTGGATCCGTATCTTGGAAGCTTGGCATTCTGTTGAGATGCCATCAGATCCAATTCCGGTTTGCCCCATTGGTGAATCAATGAGGCAAATACCTCCGGGTGGAGTTCCCACTCCCCCGGATGAAAAGTCTGTCTGCTTAGAAAATCCGATTCCCAGTTCTCTACACCTGGGATGTGGATTACTGACAGATGACAAAAGTGGGCCTCCGCCCAACTGATTATTTTGGATACCTCTCTCATCGCTAAGGAACTCCTTGTTCCCCCCTGATGATTGATATAGGCCACAGTCGTGATGTTGTCCGACTGGAACCTGATTAATTTGGCCAAAGCCAACTGAGGCCATGCCTGAAGCGCATTGAATATTGCTCTCAGTTCCAGAATATTGATTGGAAGTAGAGACTCCACCTGAGTCCAAACACCCTGAGCTTTCAGGGAATTCCAGACTGCACCCCAGCCCAGAAGGCTGGCATCCTTTGTCACTATCACCCACGAGGGTCTACGGAAGCAAGTCCCCTGGGACAGATGATCCAGCGATAACCACCAAAGAAGAGAGTCTCTGGTTACTTGATCTAGATTTATCTGAGGAGATAAATCCGCATAATCCCCATTCCACTGTCCGACATGCACAGTTGCAGTGGTCTGAAATGAAAGCGAGCAAACGGAATGATGTCCATTGCCGCTACCATTAATCCGATTACCTCCATACACTGAGCCACTGATGTCTGAGGAATGGACTGAAGTGCTCGGCAAGTATTTAGAATCTTTGATTTTCTGACCTCCGTCAAAAATATTTTCATGGCTACCGAGTCTATCAGAGTTCCCAAGAAAGGAACCCTTGTCTGCGGGACAAGTGAACTCTTTTCTATGTTCACCTTCCTGCCTTGAGTTCTCAGAAAAGACAACACTGTGTCCGTGTGAGATTTTGTCAGATGATATGTTGACGCCTGGATCAGAATATCATCCAGATAAGGCGCCACCGCTATGCCTCTTGGTCTGAGATTCTGAGAACTGCCAAAAGAGACCCTAGAACCTTTGTGAAGATTCTGGGTGCTGTGGCCAACCTGAAGAGAAGAGCCACGAACTGATAATGTTTGTCCAAGAAGGCAAACCTTAGAAACTGATGATGAACCTTGTGGATAGGAATATGAAGGAAAGCATCCTTGAAGTCCACGGTAGTCATATATTGACCCTCCTGAATCATTGGCAAAATTGTTTGTATCGTCTCCATCTTGAATGATGGAACTCTTAGAAATTTGTTTAGACACTTGAAGTCTAAGATGGGTCTGAACGTTCCCTCTTTTTTGGGAGCCACAAATAGGTTTGAGTAAAACCCCTGTCCCTGTTCCAATTTTGGAACAGGTCAAATTACTGCCATAGTAGAAAGGTCTTTTACACAGCGTAAGAACACCTCTCTTTTTATCTGGTTTGCAGATAACTTTGAAAGATGAAATCTCCCTCTTGGGAGAAAGTCCTTCAATTCCAATAGATAACCATGGGTACTATTTCTAGTGCCCAGGGGTCCTGAACATCTCTTGCCCAAGCCTGGGCAAAGAAAAAGAGTCTGCCCCCTACTAGATCCGGTCCCGGATTGGGGGCCACCCCTTCATGCTGTCTTAGGAGCAGCAGCGGGCTTTTTGGATTGTTTACCCTTATTCCAGTTCTGATTGGGTCTCCAAACTGTCTTAGATTGGGTAAAATTCCCTTCCTGCTTTGTGGAAGAATAGGAAGCGGGGGGTCCTCCTTTGAAGTTCAGAAAGGAACGAAAATTATTCTGTTTACCCCTCATTTTAACAGACTTATCCTGAGGTAGGGCATGGCCTTTACCTCCTGTAATGTCAGAAATGATTTCCTTCAATTCAGGTCCAAAAAGGGTCTTACCCTTAAAAGGAATAGCTAAAAGCTTAGTTTTTGATGAGACATCAGCAGACCAAGGTTTGAGCCACAATGCTCTACGTGCTAAAATAGCAAATCCTGCATTCTTTGCCGCTAATTTAGCAATTTGAAAAGCGGCATCAGTAATAAAAGAATTAGCTAGCTTGAGAGCCTTAATTCTATCTAAGATGTCATCTAATGGAGTCTCAACCTTAAGAGACTCTTCTAGAGCCTCAAACCAAAAAGCTGCTGCAGTAGTTACTGGAACAAAGCAAGCCGTAGGCTGTAAAAGAAACCCCTGATTTACAAATAATTTCTTTAGGAGACTCTCTAATCTCTTATCCATAGGGTCTTTGAAAGCACAATTATCCTCAATGGGTATAGTAGTACGCTTAGCTAGGGTAGAAAATAGCCCCCTCTACCTTAGGTACCGTTTCCCATGAGTCCCGAATGGTATCTGATATGGGAAACATTTTCTTAAAATTAGGAGAGGGAGAAAACGGTATACCTGGTCTATCCCATTCCTTTCTTATTATTTCCAAAATTCTCTTAGGAACCGGAAAAACATCAGTGTAAGTAGGTACTTCTAGATATTTATCCATTTTACACAATTTCTCTGGTGGGATTACAATAGGGTCACAATCATCCAGAGTCGCTAAAACCTCCCTAAGTAACAGGCGGAGGTGTTCAAGCTTGAATTTAAAGGACATAGCATCCGAATCTGTCTGAGGTAAAACATTCCCTGAATCTGAAATTTCACCCTCAGACAGTAATTCCCTGACCCCCAACTCAGAGCACTGTGAGGGTACATCTGAAATAGCTAATAAAGCATCAGAGGATTCAGTATTTACATTAATACCTGACCTACTGCGTTTACCCTGCAACACTGGTAATTTAGATAATACCTCTGTAAGGGTAGTTGACATAACTGCAGCCATCTCCTGCCGAGTAAAAGAATTAGACGCACTAGAAGTACTTGGCGTCGCTTGTGTGGGCGTTAAAGGTTGTGACACTTGGGGAGAATTGGATGGCATATCCTGATTCTCTTCAGACTGAGAATCATCCTTAGGCACACTTTCTTGACCTAATATATGGTCTTTACAATGTAAGGCTCTTTCAGTACAAGAGTTACACAATGTTAGAGGGGGTTGCACAATAGCTTCTAAACACATAGAACAATGAGATTCCTCAATGTCAGACATGTTGAACAGACTAGTAATAACCACATGTCGTTAAAACACTTATTTATTGCAAAAAATAAACTTTTGAAAAAACGTGTTCTGCGCCTTTAAGAAAAGAAAAAGTGAACAATTTTTCCAAAATGCTCAAATAACGTTAAATTATCTCTAAATATAACTTAAGATCGTTGGTTTATCCAAAAATTACTGCACCCAGAAGTAAGGGCAGAAATAAGGTTCAAAAGTACATATATCAACAACTAGTCATTTTATAGAAAACAATACCCTCTGCACCTCGCCACAGCTCTGCTGTGGCTCCTACCTGCTCCCAGGGTACTTCGAAACAAGTTTCCAACACTGTAGACCAGCTTGCACAGTCCAGGAGCCACAGGAGTAACTGCTTGCTGCTGCCTAGCCTGAAGGAAGTGTGCATCTGAGCACGCGAAAATAAGCCCCGCCCCTTAAGGTGGATCCCGGAGTAGGCCCAAACACAACTGCATGGGGAAGCGGTTTCACACCTAAGTTAAACAGAACTGACAATGTCTGTCCTATAACCCCTCAAATGCACCAAAAACTAACATATGAATGCCAGAAAATAAAAACGTTATGTATCGTTTTTCTTTGCCCATAGTGTCACACAATGCCCATAAGTCAACTATTTATAAATAAAAACCAGGGACTCAAGTAATACCCTTCATTGAAAATAGGATTACTGATTACCCCATTCCCATACAGGGAAATAAATGCCAGCCAGTTCTGATCAAGATCAAGTCTCCTCAGAAATAAAAGGCTGCACATACCTTAATGCTGCTTGTAGCATGAAACCGGTCTCCACACTGAAGATGTCTCATGGTTACCTTCAGAAGTCTTGTGGGAACCAGCATGGATCTTAGTTACAACTGCTAAGATCATCAACCTCAGGGCAGAAATCTTCTTCCATATCCCCCTGAGGAAAATAGTACTCACCGGTACCATTTAAAATAAAAAACTTCTTGATTGAAGAAACTAAAACTAACACCTCACTTTACCATGTTTTCCTTGTATAACACAGGCAAAGAGAATGACTGGAGGTGGAGGGGAAGGGAGGGGCTATATATACAGCTCGGCTGTGGTGCTCTTTGCCACTTCCTGTTAGCAGGAGGTTAATATCCCACAAGTAAGGATGAAATCCATGGACTCGTCATATCTTTGTAAAAGAAAACTGATCATTATGTACCTGTGTGTATATTCCTTATAAGAAATTTCCATAAAACAATAATGTTGTTCCTGAAATGATTTATAAATAATCTGTATAGATCTTTTACACGGTTTTTATGTATTCTAAAGCCTGCACTTTTTACTTACTTAAGCTTTTCAAATGAGTTTTTGAATAAATGCAAAGTCACTAATACGTTTAAGCTAGACCCTGTTAGAACAATTTTATTTATTATAGTTTAAATAAACTTTTCATTTTAACGTTGTCTTGTATAAAATGTATATGCACCAATATCTGTATCTAATATGTATCAATCAATGTAGACAAAGGTAAGTTAACTCCACCCATCTAGGGGCGGAGAATCTGTAAACCTTTTTTTTTAAGGTAATGGGGAAGAGTGAAAATATTATTATCACATCTTGGAATGTGGGGGGTATCACTTCTCCAATAAAACGAAAAGCAATAATTTCTCATCTCAAAAAATTTGATTCCGATATCGCTTTCCTACAGGAAACTCACCTGAGCATAGCTGAAGCTTTAAAATTAAAGTCTGCATGGGTGGCGGAAGTTATCACCACTCCAAGCATGGCAAGAAAAAGGGTTGTAGCAATACTCTTGGGAAAAAAAACTTGATTATAGTATTTTATAATATTTTATCGTTCTTTTCAGACCCAGAATGCAGGTTTTTGTTACTAAAGATAAAAATTGGAATTTCATTATACACACTTTGTAATGTATATGCTCCAAATAATTTTAACAAAAATTTCTGGGACTCTCTCCAGGCGAAAATATTACGAGATGGGGAAGGCTATCTTATTTTAGCCGGATATTTTAACATGTCACCACAATACCCTATTGATAGTTCAAAAATATATCCAGGAACCTTGCAATTAGAGCTCAGTTCCCGGATACACAAATTTTAACCTGTATTTCAAAAGCTTCTAGATCATTATCCAGAATAGATCTTTTTCTGATAGATGATAACTTAGCCAAAGTTGGGGTTATATCCCGAATCACATCACCATGTATTTCAGATCATGCACCGATATTATTAAAAATTCCGATTGGGAAGGGCCTTACATCACCTCATCGCTTTTTCTTTCCTAGGTTTCTTGTTAAAAATATTAAATTCAAGAATTGGCTAATGGAAAGGATGTTGGAGTACCTGCGCCTTAATCAAGATTCAATAGTTAACCTCATTTCACTATGGGAAGCCACCAAGGCAGTTCTCAGAGGGGACATCATAGCTTATACAGTTAATATTAGAAAAAAAATAAAGCTAGGGAACAACAAATGCTTAACTCTTTAGTTAATGTGTATAATCAATATCTATCACAGCCAATACCGGTCAACTGGATTAAGTATTCTAGAGCTAAAGATGAAAGAGATACCTTTTTATTAAACACCATGGCCTCTATTTATAAACCTGTCTACTTACCTGCATTTGCCGGCCCCAATACGCTTGCCTAAGATCGCCTAACTTCGCTGCCGCGGACCTGAATACGCTCTCCAAAATTATCAAGAAAGCTGTCAAAAAGCCGCTCACCAAGTACGGAGCGATGAGCAGCGGACTGTTGTTAACTAACAGTCATCGATCTCGCTGCTCTTCGGCTTTTTTACAGCTTTATTGGTAAACTGTCACTAAGCACCCACACTATACTATACTGTTTACCCCTATACCGCCGCTCCGCCGTTAATATGTATAATGTAGGGGGCAGTGGGCTCTGGGAGGGGCGGTTTAGAGGTTAAACATTTTATTTAGTTGCGGCGGGGTCTGGGGGTGGCAGTTTAGGGGTTAAACACTTTATTTAGTTACGGCGGGGTCCGGGAGCGGTGGTTTAGGGGTTAAACACTTTATTTAGCTATGGCGGGGTCCGGGAGCAGCGGTTTAGGGGTTAATAAGTATAATGTAGGTGGCGGCGGTGTAGGGGGGGCAGATTAGGGGTGTTTAGACTTGAGGTACATGTTAGGGTGTTAGGTGCAGACATTTCCCATAGGAATCAATGGGATATCGGGCAGCAGTGAACATAAGCTTTCGCTGCTGTCAGACTCCCATTGATTCCTATGGGATCCGCCGCTTCCAGGCCGGCGGATTGAAAACAAGGTACGCTGGGCCGGAATAGTGCCGAGCGTACCTGCTAGTTCTTTGATAACTTGCAAAAGTAGTCAGATTGTGCCAAACTTGCGTTCGGAACATCTGGAGTGACGTAAGCATCGATCTGTGTCGGAACTGAGTCCGGCAGATTGTATGTTACATCACTATATTCTACTTTTGCCGATCTGTAGGGCTTGATAACTATGGCGAATCAGCCTCGCCACAAATACGCTGCGGAATTCCAGCGTATTTGCGGTTGACGGCTTGATAAATAGAGGCCCATGTCTCAAAAAGAACTCAGGCTAAGTTTTACAGACATGGTAACAGAGCAGGAAAAGTATTGGCACAACTAGTCAAAAATAATAAAAGTTAATCTACAATCCTATATCTTGAGGATTCAGGTAGATTAATTAACTCTCCACAAGAAATCTTAAAAATCTTCTCAAATTATTATGAGGATCTATATTCATTTAAAGAATCAAACATAGACAATAAATAAGCATTCTGGGGGAAAATTTTGAACCCCACCTTAGAATCAGAAGAGACTATAAGAGTCAACGCTCCAATTACGGAGGATAAAATTAAACAGGTAATTAAATCTTTGCCCTCAGATAAGGCGCAGGCCCAGATGTAATTCCGAATGAATTTTATAAGATCCTTGCCCCTATAATTACCCCTCATCTTGAAAAGGTATTTAACTCTATATATATAGAATATAAAAAGGTCTCCCCTTATTTAGCAGCATCTCAAACCATACTAATTTTGAAACCAGGGAAAGACCCTAATAAGAAGGAATCATATAGACCCATTGCATTGTTAAATTCAGACTACAAAATCTTTACGACTATCTTAGCTAACAGATTACAGTCGGTCCTAAAAATATTATACACAAGGATCAAGCTGGGTTCTTACACAAACGCAATTCAGCGGCAATGATCAGAGAGGTATTTTTAACAATCGACTATTTTAACAATAAAGAGGAAGAGGAATATGTTGATTCAGCCATTATTACGATAGATGCTGAAAAAGCATTTGCCTCAATTCATTATGATCATCTTTTAACTTCACTTTCATGGTTTGACTTTAAAGATAACTTTATTAAAATATGGGGAGAACTTATACCACAACTCATCTACTAAATTTATAGTAAACAATATGGAATCTTCTTCATTAACTCTCAGAAGAGGAACATGGCAGGGATGCCCACTCTCCATATTACTTTTTGATGTTTCAATAGAACCACTAGCCATACTGATTAGACAGCAACTGGAGGGTATAAAAATAGGCTTAAAAACCTTAAAAATTTCGCTTTACATGGATGACATTTTACTGTACATATCAAACACAGCGGTGAATATTCCAAAATTGCTCTCGATAGTCAACCTCTATGGATCATTTTCAGGTTATAAGGTTAACACTTCAAAATCTGAATTATTCTGGACCAGATACACAAAGGATTCCTTTACTGATACCCCATTCAAAACTATTTCCTCTTCATTTAAGTATCTTGGAATAACTATATCTGCTTCCCCTCAGAACTGGTATAATTTTAATATTCTTCCTATTCTGAGTAAGGTTAAAGAGTCTCTGAGAAGCTGGCAGAATCTCCCTATATCCTTATCAGGTCGGATTGCTCTCTTTAAGATGATACTTCTACCTAAAATCATGTATGTAGTGCAAAACATTCCAGTACTTCTGAAAAGTAAGAATATAAAGGGGTTAAACATTGTTCTACGCTATTTCATCTAGCAGAATTAGAGGCCTAGAATTTCTAAAAAAAAAACTGTTTCTACCCAGGAAATTTGGAGGATTAGCCCTTCCCGATCTGAAAACCTACAACTTGGTGTTCTTAAGTCGAATAGTCATTGATTGGATAGTGAAGGTGGACTATTTCACAAACAATAGCCTAGAAAAAAATATGATCCTTCCATTCTTTCCAGAAGCTCTAATCCACTGTGAACATTAATTAATTCCTAAACAGTTGAAACAAATTAAATCCATAATTCAGGCATGGAAAAAATTAGACATTATCTTACACTTCAATTCTAATATACCTAAGTACCATACAATTATAGGTAACCCAAATTTCCAGGAAAGTAATCCGGCATCTGTTTTTTATAACTGGGAAAAGCGGGGGCTGATCTACATAGCCCAACTTGTGGATCACAAGACACAATCGATTAAATCTTTCAATGCCTTAAAGCCATAATTTAAAATAACTAACAAAGATTTTTTCGCTTACCTACAAATATGCCACTACGTATTTAATCTTGTATTGAAGTTTGTCTGGAACTGGTCGTAGGGTTAAATTGACAGTTGGATACGCTTGGCTAAAATGGCATTTTTTCAATTTCATCTTGTTATGAGTGGTCGATCTCCCAGAACGGAGATTCAAATTTGACTGATATTTCAAACAAGTGGGCAGTATTAATTCCAGACCAAGTCATTGATTTAGCTCTTATCAAACAATCATTAGTTATTATTATACAGACAACCCTGTCAATGACCTGGAGAGAGTCTCATATAAAACTTTATATCAAACCTATTATACACCAAGGAAAAGCCACAAGTGGCATAATTTCAAATTTGATAGATGTCCGAAATGTGCCCTTTTGGCAGCCAACTTAATACATATGATATGGGACTGTCCCAAAATAAGGCAGTTATGGAAAAGAATTGAATATTTGATAATTAATGTCTTGGAACTTGACATTCCCAATCTCACATTGTTTAGAATAATTTTTCTCAGAGGGGATGATTATTCACAAGACGGAGATAATATAATCTTAGCAGTTAGAATTTTTTTTTTTTTAAATGGAAAGGTAAATCTATTCCGAGCCTCGTGGAAATTAAAAACTTTTTTAAAAACAGTGTATAATAGAGCAAATTGATACAGATCTGAACTCGGAACGTGATATAATTTATTTCTTTAAAAAATGGGCCCCATTTATTAAAGTTTTAATTTATAGGACCTGTAAATACAGTAATTTGCATAATCAACAATTACATGATAAAAAGACAATGTGAAAGTAATTAGGCCTTGATATTTAAAGTATCGACAGACCATCAAGAAACTGCCTCACTGGCCTCGTAGGCCTCGCAGCCTGACGGTCTGTCAAGATATTCAAAGAAAATGAGTGTTTCCGAGCAATGCCGGCGAGTGGCAATGTCTATCCAATAGAAGTCAATGGAAAATGCAACGAAGAAAAAAGTGAATTGCGCTATATGAACTGACTTAGTATCCACAAGGACTATAACTGTATGTAGATCTTAACAGTGATGAGTGTATAATAAATATAAATAATATATATATAAAAAATATATATATAAAAAATCCTAAAAAAATCTAAAATCACATAAAAGTTAATTGTATAAAAAATTGATAAAAATGTAAAAATGTAAAAATTGATCAAAATGTAAATTCACAATAGCACCTTCGATATAACTACAAATGTATATAGATGAAGCAAAAATTATATATAGAGCAAAAAATGTATATAGAGAACAGCACCTTAATTTAACAAAATGATATAAATACTCATTGAAAAAACATAAAAATACAAAATATAAAATATAGATTTACTTGACCTTAGGTTAAGAAGGGTGTGTCAGAAAAACACCTGAGGGTCAAAAAAATATATTGCACACTATTTGTGTTCCACAGTACCTCTAATGGTTTCCCATGACCATTCTCATTACTTTCTTTTGCAGAAAGTGAAACAACCAGTGCAATGAGATATGTCCCTTTAAAATGAGTGTAAACTTGAGTCCCGTTCTGTGCAGCTCCAATCAGACAGGGTGAATCCAAACCTCAGTCGTAGGGATAGTGATACATGTAAATAGAAAAAGAGAGAGAGCGCACAAAGGATTCAAGTGTAGATTTTTATTAGCAACATTAGCACACATAAATTAATGCACTTACTAGAAGTAAGATTAAAAAGGCAAATCAGAGTTCAACTCTCTTTCCTCCGCTTGTATAGCCGCTCCACACTGCTGCCTAGGAAGAGTCAGTGTCCCCGGATGTTGATGCAAGATACCGGCTTCTGTAGCAGGGCTTTCCGGATGCCCTTGCTAACTGCCTGTCTGTCAATGGGGTGGAGCGGATCAAATTGGAGTCTGAGCGTCGGACCTGTTTGCCGGTTCCTAACGCGTTTCCCCCAGTCAGCGGCTGGGCTTTTTCAAAGGATAAGATCAAATATGTTTTTTCTTCTTTCCGCCCTAAGTTTTAAAAGGCAAGCGTCCAATTGAATTTGTGGGTGTGTCTATCCGGCCAATCATAGCGTCCATATCTCTCCTCTGTGTTGTTACACACCATTAGCTCACCTAATGCTAAAGGGAGTATTCTCTAGACCAAATGCCATACTCCATATGCATATTTGTTAGCCACATAACAGTAAAGAAACAAAACAGCACAAAAACACTGCCATTCCTCAGCAGTAAATGTTATACGAAAATAATCGAAGTATACCTTATTATAAAAAAACAATATGTAACTAACGTGTATCACCAAACTATAACATATTATGTTTTTCATCAAAAATATTAGCGATCTATTTTATTGTCACAGGGTTATTAGAAAAAAATGACTCTAAATCAAATTTTATTATAATTGGGTTATATTTCCTGTTTAATATCAGAGCATAAATTCTATACCTAATTGAAGATTACATCTTTTATTTTTTATTTTTTGTTTTTTGTTTTTTATATATTGTTTTTATTTTCAAATACCCAAGGTTGCTTTGCAGAAACGTGTATGTATGTATATATATGTATCTCTATATGCAAAAATATTATTGGTATTATTAATGTCACATTATATATTGGCCTTTTATTTTATGCTCCTTCCCCTGAATTTTTAAATATGTTACAACCTGGTGTATACCTTATTATAAATATCTATATCTATACATTTAGATCATAATAAAATTATTATTTAAATCATGATGGGATTATTTAAAAACACATGTTGAACAAGTATTATTTAAACATACACACATAATACACAAAATCTATCACACAATGGATTTCATACCTATATTTATATTTAATCTAATCTTATTTTATAAAATTTTAATCTAATTTTCTACAATAAAAACATGTTATTATAATATTAAGTAAAATTAAAAAGTAAAAAATTGATTAAATCTAAAATTGATAATATTAATAATATATGTAAAAAAAATGAATTAAAATCTTAATCTCATAGGTTTTTATAGGTTTTTATATAAATGCTGCTACGTCTATGTCTATATTAAGACCATGTGGTTGTAATGTATTTAATTTATAAATCCACTTGGTCTCCAACTTTCTTAGTGCTAAAAGACGATTAGATTTAGTTATAGGGACTCTATCTATAACTTGAACTTTGAGAGAACTAGGGTTGTGTCTGTGACATTCCAAAAAATGTTTGGGAACACTGTGATTTGTCATCTTTTTTTCTATATTATATATGTGTTCATTCACTCGCCGTCTTATTTGACGTTTTGTGCGGCCCACATAAAGTAGGCCACACCCACATTGTAATAAATATACAACATAAATAGATTCACAGTTGCTTCTAAATGAAATGTTAAAAGTTTCAGTTAATGAGCTATTTGAAAATGTAGGGGCTCTATTGACATGTTTACACATGTTGCAGCGGGGTTTTCCACATCTCATGGTTCCCTTCCATTCACTCAACCAAGTAGTTCCTATTTTTCCTATTTTTTCGGTCCCGGTTTCACTACCCTTATTTTTAATAATAGGTTTTATTTTACTTGGAGCAAGAATATTCTTAAGGCTTTTGCCTTTCCTATAATTAATAGTTGGTTTGTCCCCCAATGATGGCCCTAAAACAGGATCTAATTGAAGTAATGGCCAATGTTTTTTAATTATCTTTTCTAAACTTTTTGAACCTCCATTGAAAGTTGTTATGAATCTTGGTGGATCTAGTTTCACTGGTTCTATTAATTTATTATGTATAAGAGACCCTATTGCATTTGGTTTGTCTAATTTGATATTTATATTTCTCTCTTTTGCAATAGCCCTATTTTTTGCTGCTTGTATTAGTTTTGGTTCATAGCCTTTTTCTAAAAAATTTTCTTCTAATATTTTTGCTTCCATTTCAAAGTCACTTTCGTGTGTACAGTTTCTTTTTATTCTTAAAAATTGACTGTATGGAACATTATCCAACCATGATTTTTTATGTGCGCTTTTGGCTTGTATATAACTGTTTCGATCTGTGCTTTTTCGATAGTTTTTTACTGCTATTTTACCTGTGTTATCTGTAAACAATACCAAATCTAAAAATTCTATTTTATCTTTCGAACATGCATTTGTAAAAGTTAAATTAAAATCATTACTATTAATATGTTTCATAAAATTATCTATTTCTGTCAAATCCCCTTTCCACAGGATGATGACATCATCTATGTATCTACCATATGATACTATATTACTTAAAAATGGATTATTATGCCAAATGTATTTATTCTCGAACGCATTTACATAGAGATTGGCATAGGATGGGGCAAATGTTGTCCCCATCGCTGTGCCTTGGGTCTGTAGATAATATTTATCTTCAAACATAAAATAGTTATGATGTAAGATAAAATTAATGCTATCAATTAAAAAAGATATATGTTTCATCGGAATTGACCATTTTGAAAGTTCCTCTTTTATCTCGTTTGTGCCACTAGTATGAGGTATACACGTGTATAAGGAAGCAACGTCGCAAGTTAGCCAACACATATCCTCTTCCCATTGTTTGCCCTCAAACCTTCTAATTACCTCCGTTGTATCTTTAATATATGCTTTCATATTTTTTACTATTGGTTGGAGGTAAAAATCAACATATTTGGATAGATTGTCACTAATTGATCCTATCCCGGACACAATTGGCCTACCAGGTGGATTTTTACTGTCCTTGTGTATTTTGGGAAGATGGTATATAATTGCTATGTTGGGCTGAGTATTGAATATAAATTTAAACTCATTTTCGTTTATACTGCCCTCTATTTTTGCTTTATTTAAAATTTTATAAAGCTCTTTATTATATATTTCAGTGGGGTCTTTGTCTAAGGTTTGGTAAGTATCCTTGTCCCTTAGCAATTTAAAAGCTTCTTGCATATATTGTTCCCTTTTTTGAATTACAATACCCCCGCCCTTATCGGCGGGGCGTATTATTATATCGTCATTAGACATAAGTTTTTTAAGAGACTTCCTTTCCATAATGGTCAAGTTATCATTATGTTTGTTTAAAAATTGATTAGCATTTTCATTTTTAAATAACTCTTCTATTTCATTTAAAACTAATTTAGAGAAGGATTTCAAATGGTCTCCCTGTGCTCCTACTGGATTAAAAGTCGATTTACCTTTAAAGTGCGAGTGCTGGATTTCTGGTTCTGTTTCATGTAAAGATATATCTAATGAGTCAATAAAATCATTAATATGATTTTCTGTACATTCAACTGGTGAATCTTTTAAGTTATGTGCTCCCGAAAGTTCGCTGAGTTTTACATTTTCAGTTTCCAAATCTTTCAATATATTTAGGATACCTAAATCTGTAGCCTCCATATATGTGTTATTAGCAACATTTTTGTTTAGGGGATTCTTAAGATAATACCTCTTCAGGGTTAACTTCCTCACATATTTGTGGATATCTACATATATCTCAAATTTATTTGGCCCTGCTTTAGGGGCGAACTTTAAACCTTTTTGTAGGAGACTGATGTCATTAGAATCTAAATTGACCCCCGCTAGGTTAAAAATGTCACTTTTGGTTTTGTTTATTCTAGTCTTGAGCGTCCTGTTAGCCTGTATCTTTTTTCCTCCTCTATTTCCTCTTCTTCTCTTTCTAATGATCTTTTTCTTTGTCTTATTCGTTCTATTGGTCTTTCTTGAGGTGCATGGTTGTGTCCCTGGCCTAAAAAATTTCGATTATCGGCTGTTTCTTTGGGCCTCGCTCCTTTACCTTCCCAAATGGGTTCATCTTGTCTTTGTGAATGGTTAATTAGAGGTTCGTACCTATTATTTGTATCTATTTGTACTCGTGGACTAGCATAATGATTTGTTGTATAACTTGGTCTACGTCTCCATTGTGGATAGTTATCCGAATGATTTGATTTATTTTGTTGCCATGAACCACCATTATATGTATTATTAGATTTTGTGTTTTGATATGTATTTTGTCTAGTTTGATTATTGTTATTTGTATGTCTATTGTATTGTCCTGAATGTGTATCTCTATTGTTGTATTGAGCATTATAAGGTCTATCTGAATATATCCTAGTTTGTTGCATATGTATTTTTCTAGGTTCTTCATAAGACCTTATTGGAAAATTATTTGTATTATGATTTGTGTTAGTATTGATTATACTTTCTAGATTTTTCCCATTTACATCTTGTTTTTTATCCATTTTTTTATTATATGTATATATTTTATTTTCTTTGAAATCTAGAATATCCCTTTTTAATTTTTTCTGTTTACTATATTGTAAATCTCTATCCAGTTGACTCACCCTAAACTGAATACTTTTATTTCTGTTGATCCACTTCTCAACATTTCTAAACGGTTGAATTTTTGAAATCACCTCTTCCAATTCTAATTTTACCTTATTGAGTCTAAATTCTCTATATTTTATTAATGTTTTAATGAATTTGTTAGAACATTCTTGTGCTGCTGATTCCCACTCTGTAACAAATTCAACTTCATCTAGCTCAAAAGCTGGTTGCTTTAATATACGCAAACCTCTTGGTATAACCTTATGAGTTAAATAATTCTCTAACAGAATAAGATCTTGCCAATCCCTGGCATCCTGAAATAAAAGTTTTTCTAGATCTTTAAACAATTCTTCTGGGTCTGCTTCAACTATATTAGGTTCTTCTATATTTTGGTCCAGTAAATTTGTATTTCTTGTACGGCTATCTCTATGTGGATTATGCCCAAATTCTTTTAAAACAACATTTGCCATGACCTCTGACATAGGTTCAGACATTGGTTCAAATACTGGTTCAGACATAAGAGCAGCAATTACAGGATATGTGGATGTTAGAGAAAATGCAACGAAGAAAAAAGTGAATTGCGCTATATGAACTGACTTAGTATCCACAAGGACTATAACTGTATGTAGATCTTAACAGTGATGAGTGTATAATAAATATAAATAATATATATATAAAAAATATATATATAAAAAATCCTAAAAAAATCTAAAATCACATAAAAGTTAATTGTATAAAAAATTGATAAAAATGTAAAAATGTAAAAATTGATCAAAATGTAAATTCACAATAGCACCTTCGATATAACTACAAATGTATATAGATGAAGCAAAAATTATATATAGAGCAAAAAATGTATATAGAGAACAGCACCTTAATTTAACAAAATGATATAAATACTCATTGAAAAAACATAAAAATACAAAATATAAAATATAGATTTACTTGACCTTAGGTTAAGAAGGGTGTGTCAGAAAAACACCTGAGGGTCAAAAAAATATATTGCACACTATTTGTGTTCCACAGTACCTCTAATGGTTTCCCATGACCATTCTCATTACTTTCTTTTGCAGAAAGTGAAACAACCAGTGCAATGAGATATGTCCCTTTAAAATGAGTGTAAACTTGAGTCCCGTTCTGTGCAGCTCCAATCAGACAGGGTGAATCCAAACCTCAGTCGTAGGGATAGTGATACATGTAAATAGAAAAAGAGAGAGAGCGCACAAAGGATTCAAGTGTAGATTTTTATTAGCAACATTAGCACACATAAATTAATGCACTTACTAGAAGTAAGATTAAAAAGGCAAATCAGAGTTCAACTCTCTTTCCTCCGCTTGTATAGCCGCTCCACACTGCTGCCTAGGAAGAGTCAGTGTCCCCGGATGTTGATGCAAGATACCGGCTTCTGTAGCAGGGCTTTCCGGATGCCCTTGCTAACTGCCTGTCTGTCAATGGGGTGGAGCGGATCAAATTGGAGTCTGAGCGTCGGACCTGTTTGCCGGTCAATGGAAGCGTGATGTCACCACCCAATATTGCCGCTCGTCAGCATTTTGCTGCGGTTGGGGGAGCCCTATTTGAAGTGTGCCTACACAGCGCAGATAGTGTACTGACACTGAAATTAGTTTCTGTGTAGGCACACTCCAAATATTGTTGTAGGGACGTACGTTTAATTACACCTACACTGACTACCTCATGCGACATAGTCTTGACAGCTAATAGCTGGCGAGACAAACATGGCTGCACCTTCGTCACAACCTGCACTTTGCTGATTCGAACATATCGATCTTGTGTCGATGTATCTGAATCAAAGTGCAGGCTACTCCCACTAGCCCACCCCGCTAACTCACCCTGAATGCCTAACGTCACTCGACATAGAGGCGGATCCTTTGGAATATTTTGCTGCCTCGTAGCACTTTTGATCAATGGTGCCTTAGTCTGAATTTCTTAGTCTGATTTTTTTTGACAAGTTTCAAAGTTATGTCTTTTTCCACTCCTCCTGTATCATGTGACAGCCATCAGCCAATCACAAATGTATATACATATATTATGTGAATTCTTGCACATGCTCAGTAGGAGCTGGTGACTCAAAAAGTGTAAATATAAAAAGACTGTGTACATTTTGTTAATGGAAGTAAATTGAAAAGTTTTCTCTATCTGAATCATGAAAGTTTAATTTTGACTTGAGTGTCCCTTTAACCATGAAATGGGCTATGAGGACATTTCTTTTGTTTAATATGCTATATATTTTCAGTGTATTCTGCTATATATATTCCTGGGGGAAAATCATGTCACTGTACTTTTAAAAATTGAATAAAGAGATTTAAAAAAAAAAATAGATCTTCTCAGAATCATGTCATAAACTCACACAATGATTGTGACTTGTGGTTCTTTTTGATCTAACCTCTATTTCATGTAAAACAAAACATCTCCATAAGTACAATGCAGAAACAAAGGATTGTATGAATCCTAGACCATGTGCATTCTAAATATCCTTATTATTTAAAGGGAGTAAAATTGATGTCCAGGTATGTCATTTAGTCATTTTAAGTGCTGGACCAGGCACCCCTAAGCAACAGCCTAATGCACCAGATCAGAAATCTTGTCCTGATCATTAATTATAATTTCATGCCTAAAGATGCAGTTCTATTGAGTGTAAAATTACACACACACATGTTGTCACGTCTTTAAAATAAATAAAACATGTTATTTTTAATTTAATAACAAAGGATAAAGCCTAACTATATTGTGCAAAGTTTGGCTGATGTCTGGTATTATGGAAATACAATTAGACAATGTATTAAATACATACAGGTATGTGTTACCCATTGGAAAGATTCTTAACAATAAATATGGAACTCGTCGCTTTTGGAAGAAGCTTTTATTAAAAGCTTGGTGATAATGAAGGATACATTTTTTTTTTTTGTAGAATATTCAATGGTTTCTTGCAACAATAAAATCAGAACAAGACGTCAACCTTATATGATACAATCTCTATGTTGGAATGTTTTCTAAGCACAATACGTTATATATATTTACATACAGATCAGTTAAAATAAAACTGAATTTAATGAACATCAGAACAATTTCCATCTTACATAGTCCTTAATTACATGTAAACAGAAATATCTTAATTATTTTAAGAGAACTCTGTTAACAAAGATTATGGTCCAGCCGTTCTTCACTTTTTTTTTTTTTAAATTTGTTTTCATTTCTTTAATTAAGCAGCATATTTACAATGTTGTGCCACAAAACCAGTGTGGTCCTCAAACTGCTCACAAGTTTCAATAACGCTCCCATTCTTTATATTGTGTTATATTTGCTTTGAAGCAATCAATATTTATTAATTTTGTAAGATTCTTAAAAGTCTTAAATTGACATTCTAATAAATAATTACATGGACCAATTTGTTAGAGCATGTGCATTACTAATCTTATCTAACTATCCATTGCACCCCCAGAAAGGGGTTAAAGACTTAGGTAAAGTCTAGTTTGCGCTAATATTGCAGCCCAGTTAACCAATCAAGAGTAGTATAAACCCTACAACCACAGGTGGTTGGTTCCCTGCTTGGGAGTTGCAACTTCTGTGTTAAAACATAGCTACCTAGGATTAGTGGTGCAAAAATGACGCACTAATAAACAGGATCATATATTTTTTGCATTGGAACGTACATTCCAAAACACATTATTCCAGCGTCTCTGGCAAAAAATTATTTCAAAGCAATTTGGGCTCTAAAACATATTTATAGGAAACTTTATCTCCACTAACAAAACTGCAATAAATTAAAACCTACACAAAAATATGAAATGCACCACATAAAAACTAAATGTATATATACAAAAATCCACTTTCTTCATTATAAGACACACTTAATTACTATTTCAACTGGACTTAATTACAAAATTATATACTAAAATAATAACTTCTGTATTTATTTACCAGAAACTGATTTTGTTGGATTATTGATATTTACTAAAATAATGATTATTAAAACAAAGAATAAATGTCCCAAATAGAAATAAGGATTTACTTTTTTGTTTTTGCAGTAAACACTAATTTTAACATTTGAATATTAGGACAAAGGTCCCCCTGACATTTATTCTGCCATTTATATCTTTCTAAAGAATGAATGTTAACATTCAAATATCCTGTGTTAACAAATGAATTTTGAAAGTAACATTTGAATATACTATTGCAAAATTTAAATATTACATTTGTATGCTGATTACCATAGACAAAGAGTAAAGCCTGTGAAAAACAACATTTGAATGTTGCTTTTCAAATATTTGATATTCAGGTGTTTTATTTTCTGATGGGAAAGGTAGTTTTTGTTTGCAAAATGAAAGTGGAAAAATGTGTCCATATTTAGCATTAAAAGAGACTTATTTATTGAGGTTTGTCTTGAAAGGACAAGCATATGTGATTCTGTTGAAAAGCTTTATAGCCCCTTAATGACCACAATGTAACCTGTATGTCACTGGTCGTTAAGGTTTTTTTCAGGACATAATAGCACAAGTCTAGCAAGAATACACTATTAATGCCCTCCCTCAGCCTTTGTGGAATAGAGCAGTCTCAATGCTGGTGGAAAGACTGCGCTATAAAACAATCAAGTCCCAAAAAAAGGCCAGTGACATACAGGGTACGTTGCTGGTCCTTAAGGGGATAGGACACTGAAATGCACTGAGATACATGTGAATAATCCAGATGATATTAATTTGTTTGTGCTTCTGTAAAACAATAATAAACTTTAAAATCAATTTCTTGTAATTAAATATACCTACAACCATTAATAGCAATACTGCATCCAAGGGACATAGAAATGACTATGGTATATTTTATACAGTAAGACAAGTAGTTGTGACTTATATATTTAGAAAATCCATGTAATTCTACACGGACACTAAATAAAAAAATACTAATGAAAGTGACATAAAGCACATTTTTTTTCCTTTCACGGTTCATATAGCAAACAATTTTAAGCAACTTTCCAATTTACTTCTATTATCTCATTGCTTTGTTCTCTTGGTATCCTTAGTTGAAAAGAATACCTAGCGAGGTTGGCTCAGGAGCTGGGAGCTAGCTGCTGATTGTTGGCTGATCATATATGCCTGTTCTCATTTGGCTTACAAATGTGTTCAGCTAGCTACCAGTAGTGCATTGCTGATCCTTCAATTAAGGATACCAAGAAAATGAAGCAAAATTGATTATAGAAGTCAATTTGAAAGATGTTTAAAATTGTATACTCTATCTGAATTTTGAAAGAAATATTTTTGGGTTTTGTGTCCCTTTTAATTTGGAAGACTTGCCAAGTGATGCACCAAATGGAAGTTTAACAAATCTAATTGTAATTTGCATAACTGTGTTTCTGTTAAACTGAACTCTGCAGTGATACTTTACTGTGTTTTTATGGTATACACTCATACTAATACTCACAGTGCTGATTTTTTCAAGGAGAAAGGAAATGTGTATTGTAAAACACCTGTACAGTATTTGCATGCTACCCTTTTCTTTCTATCCATAGAAAAATGACAGAATTATGAGTGATAATGCTTTATAGTAAGAGTTTTTACTGCATAGTTGAGCAAACTCCACTGGATGCAACTAATCTAGACTTGCTTCACTGTCCACTCTCCTTAAAAAATGCACCAGAGTTTGCTAATTAAAAAACAATGCTAATTTTTCAATTTACTTTATTTACTTAATTTACGTTGTGTTAAGTCTTTTATATGTCCATTTAAATCCTGCAGAAATAATTTTGATAGTGCTATATAACTTTATCAGAAGCTTTTCAGTCTGTGTTCATTATATTGACAATATGAGATGGATTCACTTGAATTTAGTACAATTAAGTTAACTTAAATATAGAAATTAAATTCCTGTTCAGCACCAAGCACTCAACCAGTAATATTTCTATATTTTCATTTCTAAACTAAACCATTGTAAAATAACAGGTAACATTCTAATCGATCAGCAACATTTACACTGTAGTAAGGGTTCATTTTATGGAATAGTTGTGTTTTGGAAATGTGACATTTGTTATTCAGGCTTTTTATTTTTAAACTATGTTTTTGGTGGCGAAATGCGTTGTGCATCTGGCAAAAGTGCATATTCCACCATAATAGATTTATCATTCATGCTGCAGACAGTATAACATAATAACCCATTAAATTACAGATATAGGAGAGCACAGCACGAGATGAAATAATGTCAGAAATGACCAGTGTGATACACAGGAACACAAGATATTATACAACTTGAAGTTACAGCTTGCAACAGCATGAAGTTTTTGGCTAACAGCCATGTCTTTCCAGGCTGGTTGCACTAACAGTTTCATGTATAATACAGTAGGAGTTTTAAGTCCCATTGCTGTTTTTTCCCTAAAGAGCCAATTGAAGTTTAGTCATGTTCCTCTGGTGCATGTTGTGATGTCGAACTAATTCATCTGATCTGGCAAACTTCTTCTGGCAGCTTGGCCATCTGCAGCTGAACGGCTTCTCACCTGTTGACCAAAAAATATCCAGTTATCATGGAAGGGGGCTTCATTTTGTTGCATTGTTACTAGATACTACTATCACTTTATTAAAAACAATGCAGTGTTTCTTGCCTTACCAGTTGTCTAGAGTCAATCGTAGTCCTCAAGTACCCCTGACAGGCCAGGTTTTTATTATAGCTGAACTAGAGCAAAGGTGAAATAATCAGCTGATGTGTGAGCACAGGTTAGTTACCATGGTAACTGATCAGCTGATTATTTCACATCTGCTCTAGTTCAGCAATAATAAAAACCTGACCTGTTGGGGGTACTTGAGGACTGCGGTTGAGATACACTGGTCTAGAACAGTGTTCTTCAATTTCTTTCCCATCACCCAATAAAAAACATAATATAGCCTTGCACACTTTAAAAAAGAAATGAACACTACTGACTCATAGGGTTCCAATTATCATTGTGCGGATGGACATGATTTCCGCTATAGCAAACCATGTCCACCGCACATCAATAAATGCCGACAGCATACACTTTATCATTGCACCAGCAGTTCTTGTGCAGATTTGCGGCCAATTGGCCACCAGCAGGGGGTGTCAATCAACCCAATCGTATTGGATTGGGTTGATTTCCAGCGATGTCTGTCCGCCGCCTCAGACCAGGCGGACAGGTTATGGAGTAGCGGCCTTTAGACCGCTGCTTCATAACTTGTGTTTCTGGTGAGCCTGAAGGCTAGCCAGAAACACAGGCATCAAACTCCGTTCGAAGCTTGATAAATAGACCCCTCTGTCAGTACCTAATTTATTAAGAAGAGTCTTTATAGTTGACTAAATAGGACCTCCTATATATCAGATGTATGTCTTAATCAAGTACTCTAGGAAGCTACACAACCAAAATTTATTTTTGACATTCAATTTGTAAAATTATTTTTTTCTTTAACATTTGTTTCCCTTGACAATGGTTACTTTTTAATAAAGACTTGTAGACTTGTAGAGCATAGGAGTAGGAAGGCATGAACTACCTCCATATCCTGCAACCCTAGGTACATGACTAGATTCCTTTGAGCATCTCACCTCTTTTTCTTATTTAATTACCTTTTCTCAGAATAATGTCATAAACTCCCAAGAGTTCTGGTTCTTTTTGATGGAATCAATATTTATGCAAAAGAAACATTTTTATAAATGCAAAAAAGGATTGTATGAATCCTGGGCTATGACCATTCCAAGCTTCCTTATTATTTGAAGGGAATAAAATTGATGTCCATGTATGTAATTTAGTTATTGTAAGCCTACTGTGTCATATCAGAAAGCTGGTTATAATTTAATGCCTAAAGATGCTGTTCTATTTATACACACTTAAAGGGACAGTCTACACCTTAGTCATCCTAAAGTCTTACCTTAAATTAAGCTGCAAATAGCATCCTGTACCCTTTTTATATCATGCAGCAGGGACAGTAAAAAAAAGTTATTTTAAAATAAATAGTGTTTCTGGCCAATTTGAAATTGATGTGGCCAATTTGAAATTGATGACATCCCGACCTAGGCTGCATCTAGGCACTCTGCTGAATAGTTTTGACAGTCTGTTAACTCCAACTAGTGAGCCTTTTGTAATTAGATACCATATGCAGCCTAGATCATGATGTCATCAGTGGGCTGAGCTAAGCAGCGATTTCAACCTGAACCGAAACACTATTCATTTTAAAATAACTTTCTTACTGTTCTTGCTGCATGATATAGAAAGTGGTGCAGGAGGCTATTTGCAGCTTAATCTAAGGTAAGACTTTAAGTTGACTAAGGTGTAGACTGTCCCTTTAAGCATTCTGTTGTCATATCATGGAAATAGATCTGATATGTTATTTTTTTAATGTAACAACAAAGAATAATGTTTAAATTTTTATATTACCCCATTTTGCTTTTAACATTTGATTCAAGAAAAAATTTGCAAGATAGCAAATTAAATATTCATATGTTTATTTTTACAGACTTGCACTATAAGAAGCAACATTATATTATTACATTTTAATTTCCTTAAAATATAACCTTTGTGTGCAGCAATGCAAATATTGAACAAATTGTTAAGAACAGACTGATTATTATTATTTTTTTTAAAGTGCTATGAAACATTCACCCAGTGTCACATGATGCAAAAGGAGAAGAATGGGCAGGACCCAGTGTTGGGTCCTCAACTTTAGTTTGAAAAACCCTGCTGTAGAAATTAAAAACTTAATTAGTTAAATTGACCTTGTAAATGAATAAGTGAGGTTGTCCGAATACCATTAGCATTTTCACAATATAACTCTGTTTTCAAATCTTCTTCTATTAATGGGTAACACTGACAAAGTTAAAACTGATACTTCATGATGCCAAGCAATATAGGTATATCCTAAGAACACATGCATTTTGCCCTCTGTGCTGGGGCACCCTTAACATTTGTGGGGCCCTGGGCAAGACAAATTTGCAGCGTCCCACAGCCCAGTGCTCTTTTTCTTATCTCCCTGTATGCCCTGTGCCCTGTATGGCCCACCACATTAAGTGTTACCTATATATATATATAAATAACAGTTTATATTACACCTCCTGATACCATGAACACTTATTCACAAACAAAATACAGGCTATACATTGCACCTTCTCATACTCTCACTCCTGAAAGTGCGGAGCCCCCCAAAGCACGTGAGTGCCCCCCTGCCTACCCCTCTGTATGCTCTGTGTACTGCCTCTTACATTAGATTCCATAAACTGAACAAAAACCTAAATGCTGGTGAAAGCAGTTACAATAGAGAACGAGAGCATAAAAGGGGAAACACCAGTTTCAAAAGCAAGTATTAAATGCTTGGATTGTGCCATAAATAGCAAACTTAAAGTCACTTGTCTAATTCTCTTAACACATTAAATCAAATAGTAAAAGCAAAGAAAGGTTTACGCACTTGTTTTACCTGTATGAGTCCTGGTGTGTGTCTTCAGGTGATCAGATCTGGAGAATTTTCTCTGGCATGTTTTGCATTGAAAAGGTTTAACACCTGAAAATGGTTAGAAAAAACAAAGTTAAGCTTCTTCAATGCATATAAATAAGTTATAGATGAGAGGCAACAATAGAAGTTCTTCTTCACAGGGAGGGATATTGTATGAATACATTTTACAAATATGTTTAAAATAAAAATATGTACTTAATATTTGTGCATTACCATGAGTTTTCAACACTGTTTTTCTGATTTTAATTTAATTTCTGAACAAATAATTACAGAATTTCTGGGATCTTTAGACCAAGGCTTATTATGCTAATCTGACATTTCTGCAGCAGGAAGCCATGCTTGCAATACCCACAGGCATCTCATGGTGGTATGATGTGACGAGTGGCCAGGCACCTATAGAAATCAAGTGACCAAAACAGTTTGCCATGTAGAGATATTAAACACTGATATTTAGGGTTGCCAGCTGCGCCCCATAAAAATACCAGACAACCTATAGGTGTCTGGACATGGCTGGTAGTTGGGTCACACATTGTCCCCCCAAAAGCTCAACCTTAGGCCCACATTTGATCCCACCATGAATATTTTTCACAACTGAGCAGACAATTTATCCCCTTGCTTGCCAGTAACACCCATGCAGTAGTGATTTGATCCCTTGACTGCCAGGAGCACACACCTCCCTCACATTGTCTGCCTGTAACACATATAATTGAAAATTTGGGCTATATTTGTAATACATAGATACATAGAAGACCCTTTACATTTAGCTGACACTTAAGTGTCCAGTATTTTTGTGAAGATTTTACTGGACAGCCTACTAAAATACTGGACTGCCCGGTTGAATACTGGACACCTGGCAACCCTACTGATATTGTTAATCTAATGGCACTTTAGCTGTCACAAATAGACCTTAGAAAAACCTAAGCCACTCCCATTGATTTATGGAGATTAACGCATTACACTAATTTCTTCAATATTCAAACAAGTAATATCATTTTAATATCAAATCTAACAAATCAATCCCATATCAATAATAATTATATTATTATTATATAAAATATATTACTATGGTTTACTAGTCAGGGATTAAAAGCTTCTAGCCCAGAGGCCAAAAGTTAGTAGTCCACTCAATGCTAAGGATAGTAAAAAGTCAAATTTCTAAGTCGTCCGCTGCAATTTCTAAGTCATCTGGGACCACTTGACCACTGGAAATTTCAAGGCCTGTAATATATATATAATATGTTCAAGCTAATCTTAGCTTTAAGTACATTTAATATTTTTTTTTTAGTATCAACAATATAACTGAGCAGAGTGAAAATGAATAAGGTGAAAACCTGTATATAGAAATGGCAGAAATGTAGATTTGGCACAGACTGTCGAGTATAAAACAACAAAATATTATGGTAATTATTAATAACTTGCTGCCACATTTTGCAATAAAATAAACTATTTTAGGATTTTTATTTAAAGTTTGAGAAATGTTGCAGAGTAGCAATAATGATCCAATAATAATTGGTTATGAGTAAATGTTTAAAAATAATTTAATAACATTTTAAAATGAGCAAAATTGTGTTTTGGACTTTTGCCAAAATTCAGTTTGCTAAAGACTTTAAAACGTACCATATTTTGTGTTTCAATAATAATAAAGCAGAAAAAGACAGATGACTTTGGAGTCAATGTGAACTTTAGGCATCAGTAGTTTTAATACATTGTTTACTTAAAACTGTCATCTACCATGTATTTTTTGTTTGCTGATTGTTGGCAGACAATATACCAACATAAGATTGATTGTTACTGTACTTTGACAGAACAATAAGTTCTCAAAAAATCAAAGAAAACGATGGAAGGAGATTTTGGTAAATTAGGTGAAAGTTTCAGTAGCGGCTGGGTAAGTTTTTGGGAAAAATGAATTATGGTAACAAGATTTTCAGGATATATGAAGTATATAACAAGAGATAATCAGCTGCTTAGTAACAGTCAGGTGAAAAAGTTGCCCACCCAGCTGGTATTTTTCTGACATGGCTGGTGTTTTTAAGGCTCAGGTGGTCAAAGTTAAAAATAAAGATTAAATATAAAAATAAAGATTCTATCACAGCCAAACTTCTTCTAAGTGGACTCTAATCTAATTATAATAAAAAAAAACACAAAAACAAAATAAAAATCAGTCCTGACAGCTAAAATTCCTAATTTATGCTGTATAATTATTTATGCAAATTTATGCTAATGAATATGGCCAGTATTTTTTTCCAGAGAAGGTGGTCCCTATATTCAGGAGAGAGAAGCATTATTAGCATATATATATATATACTGTATATATACTGTATATATTGGGGATGTGCATTCGTCTAATTCGGCAGCAAACAAATGCCTAATAAATATATATATTTCCATATCATATCCGTTTCACCAATTAAGTGATGACAATACATAACACTTTATTACTATTTATAGTGTTACTGATTACAGGTATCAAACCTAAAAAATCAATCCCATATCATAATATCCCTTTAAAATGGCCGCTGCTTCTTAACTTAAGTTTCAGGCGGACCTGAAACTTCGGGGGTAGATTGCAGCTTCCGCTACTTGATAAATCTACCCATTAATCTTGTCTTACAGTCATGTGTCGCTATTTTAAAGCTTATGAGGTTGTATCATTTTTTAGTTTTCATTTCTCTATTTTCAAGTTTCCTTGTTTGCATATGTTAGAGAGGGCTGTTTTAAAGAGGGAGGCTTTGTACATTATTTGCTCTGTAGGATATCAAAGGCATATTTGTGATGTCAGTAGAACTCATTCTGGGCGCAGATAAGTGAACGGTTAGATGCTAGATGCAACTCCGCTGATTATAATAAAGTCTAACAGCTTAGAAAAGAGGCACATATAAATCTTTATAAATTTTGCATTATTCAAACTTTGAATTTATGATAATTTTTGTCCTTGAGATATTAGTTTCATATTACTGGTGCTTTATACATAAAAGATAATAATTATAATTACAGAACTGTGAGAGAGATCCAGGCTCTAATTTTTCCCAACTAGCGAACATCCCAGTGATCCTTTTGCAGCTCAAGCCCTTGCTCTTGCAAGATCAACCACACAAGAGCAGGGTCTGTCAGTCACCCTAAACACACCAGTTCAGGAGTGTTTTAAGTCCACCACTTCTGAGGTGACAGAGAGATGAAGAAGTGGTAATCGATAAGCAATTATAAGCCTGCAAGGGCTCCAAAACAGTTTTAACTACTTGATAAATGGAGCCCAAAGTGGAGACATGCAAAACTGAATAGAAAATATAATTTTTTTGCAGAAGTTTAGTCAAAAGTTCATAGATGGCCATTTTCCACAAAATATTTTAGCAGCAAGAATAACACCTTACAGAGAATGCTATTGTGAATTATTTTTACTGAAGTAGTTTCTCGCCCTTTCTCTCTCAATCTATAAACTTATCTCTCTCCATTGAGCTGTGGATTCATCTCAATGAATAAACAACTTCACCTAACTTACAGCTAGATTACAAGTTTTGCGCTACGGCATTTAACGCTGAAAGATTGGCCATTATGCTGGAATGGCCAGGAACGCATTTTAGCCTGTAACGCAACGTCCATTCCACACTCAAAAAATTACATTTTTGTGTGAGATTTTCATAGCGCCGGTATTACAGGTTGTGCATTCAGGCTAAAAAGCTTGCGTTACAGCCTATATTGACATGATCCATACCGCTATCTGAGACCAGTAGTTATCATTTTTGTGTAACAAAAATGTTTCACAAAACTCGTAACTAAAATGTTGCAAAGTACACTAACACCCATAAACTACCTATTACCCATAAACCACTACTCTCCCGCATCGCAAATGCTATATTAAACCTATTAACCCCTAATCTGCTGCCCACCCACATTGTGACTATTAAATAAAGTTATTAACCTCTAATCTGCTGCCCACCCATATCGCCAATGCTATTTAAATATATTAACCCCTAAACCACCACTCCCCCAACATCACCTACACTAATAAAAGTTATTAACCCGTAATCTGTCGCTCCCTGACATCACTGACACCTAAATAAACCTATTAACCCCTAAAACGTTGCCCCCCCACATCGCCAACACTATAATAAAGTATTAACCCCTAAACCTTCAGCCCCCCACATCGTAACTACTAAACTAAATCTAATAACCCCTAGACCACCGGCCCTCCCACATCACAAAACACTAAATTAAACTATTACCCCCTAAACCTAACACCCCCTAACTTTAGAATAAAATTACAATATAACTATATTTAAATAAATAAAACCTTACCTGTGAAATAAAAATAAACCTAACATTAAACTATACATTAACCTAACATAACTTTTCTAATAAAATAAAAAATACTACCAATTAAAAAGCTAATTACAAATTTTAAAAAAACCTAACACTACGAAAAAAATTAAATAATCTAAAAGTACAAAAAATAATAAACACTAAATTATTCTTCAAATTCAAATCAGCCAATAGGATGAGAGCTTCTGAAATCCTATTGGCTGTTCAAAACAGCCAATAGAATGAGAGCTACTGAAATCCATTTTGAAATGGCTACCTTGCATTCAACTTCAGTGTACGGCGGTGACCGTATGAAGAGGATGCTCCACGCAGAATGTCTTCACCGTCAAGGATAGCTCCGCTCCACGCCGCCAGGATGAAGATAGAAGACGTCTCCAAGATGGATGATGGTGTCACCGACTGGATGAAGATGGATGTCCGGACTTCAGGGTAGTTTAGGACTTTTTAGAGTTAGGGTTTTTTATTTTGGGGGGTTGATTTTACTGTTGAGGGACTTTGCATTTTTTTACAGGTAAAAGAGCTGTTTAACTTAGGGCAATGCCCTACAAAAGGCCCTTTTAAGGGCTATTGGTAGTTTATTGTATGGCAAGGGGTGTTTTTATTTTGGGAGGGGTCTATTTTTATTTTTATCGGGCTATTAGATTAGGTGTAATTGTTTTTATTTTTTCTAATTTTGTTTATTATTTTTTGTAATCTTAATGTTTTTTTATTTTTCGTAATTTAGTGTTATTATTTTTTCTAATTTTAGAATTCTTAAATTTTTTCATAGTGTTAGATTTTTTTAAATTTGTAATTTCGATTTTTTAATTAGTAGTTTTTTTATTTTATTAGAATAGTTATGTTAGGTTAATTTCTAGTTTAAATTTATGATTTTTTTTATTTCACAGATAAGTTTTTATTTATTTTAAGATAGTTATATTATAACTTTAATTTAAAGTTAGGGTTGTGTTAGGTTTTGGGGTTATTAGTTTAATTTAGTGTTCTGCGATATGGGGGGCTGGTGGTTTAGGGATTAATTGGTTTATTTAGTGGTGGCGATGTGGGGGGCCGGAGGTTTAGGGGTTAATATATTTTATTAGTGTCGGCAATGTCAGGAGCGGCGGATTAGGGGTTAATAACTTTAGGTGTCGGTGATGTCAGTGGTGGCGGATTAGGGGTGTTTAGATTTGAGGTTTATGTTAGGGTGTTAGGTTTAAACGTAACTTTTTTTTCCCCATAGACATCAATGGGGTTGTGTTATGGAGATTTTTCATTCCGCACTTCAGGTCTTAATTTTTTTCTAATACTCTCTCCCCATTGATGTCTATGAGGGAAAGCGTGCATGAGCACGTCAAATCAGCCCTTGGATTTTGTGCGGTTTGGAGCTTAGCGCACCATAACGCACAGCACAAGGAGGCTTTTCAGTAACTTGTAATGGCAGCGCTATGGAGAGTGAAATAGCGCAACTTTTTTTGGCGTTAGTTTCGCCCCCTGTTTAGCACAAAACTGGTAATCTAGGCATTATATTCAGACAGCTGAGCAAAGGGAGATTTTCAAGCATTTAACTCACAGTAAATTATGACTGCACTTTTGTACTTAGAAGCACATTAGAATAGGAACTGATAACAGTGTAAACAAGGGAATAATTTGCTAATTTTTTGGCTTTATTACAAATAAGATAAAGAGACAGAGAGGACATATATATATGCATGAAGTAAGCATTACAAACCTGTGTGTCGCCTTTGATGCCTTTTTAGTTGATCTGAACGAGAAAATCTGCGCTCACAATCTTTGAAGTCACATTGGTATGGTTTTTCACCTAAAGAAACAGTTACATAGAAACTTAAGTCCAATAGCAAATTTTGATTCATATAAAGCTTTCAGAATAGATATATAGGCCAGCAATTATCAACTGCAAGACTCTCACAAACCTGTCCACCCCGGGATAGCAGAATGCAGGCAGCGAATTGCCGCTTATTTCCAGAGAAAAGGCAATAGTTATTTGAGTTACGGTGGAGATAAAATCATGAGATAAAAATCCTCCATTTCATAAAAGTGAGAGTCATAGAATTATTGTATAGAAAATTAGCAAATCTAGGCAAGGATCCCCTCTTGTTTATCTATCTATCTATCTATTTATCTATCTATATATATATATATATATATATATATATATATATATATAAAACTTTTAAAAAGAGAGATAATTGAAATGGGTATGATTAAACTTCTTTCCAAAAAGTAAGGGAAATCAGCACTCTTTTTGCATTAAACTATAAGTTCATTTATTATCCATATAAATGCATCTCTCAGACACAAGTTAATTCCCACGTGAAATTGGAATCAATTTATCTATACATAGAAGTGCATCTAAGTACTTATTAAACAATTTACTTCAGCACATTACATATAAATGCAACACTTAATATGTCCCTTTAAGACCTTATAGCATATTTTAATATGCACATATCGTCCATTGCTCATATTGCATTGTTAACCTCAAATTTTCCAGGCAAGGTTAGTTCATCATCCAAACAAAGAACTAAATACAAAAACCATTGGGATTGTCAATTTATCAAGTGTCTGGCGGACATGATCCGCTGTATCGATCATGTCCGCCAGACATCAATATATGCCGACAGCATACGCTGTCGGCAATTATCATAGCACAAGCAGTTCTGGTGAACTGCTTGTGCAATGCAGTCCCCTCAAGATTCACAGCCAATTAGCCACTAGCAGGGGGTGTCAATCAACCCGATCGTATGATATCGGCGCATTGATGTCCGCAGCCTCAGAGGTGGCGGACGAGTTAAGGAGCAGCGGTCTTAAGACCACTGCTTCTTAACTCCTTTTTCCAGGGAGGCTGAAGGCTCGCGCGGAAACAGGGGTATACAGCCCCATTCGGACCGTGATAAATCGGCCCCAATGTGTTTTAATGTGGGAACTTTTGGGGCCAGTAGATTTTCATGTATATAAATAATTACACCTTATAATGCTAACCACAATAGAAATAACCCAGCCTGGACGACCTTGATCATTCAGTACCAAACCATCCTGCATATATATATAGATAGATAGATAGATAGATAGATAGATAGATAGATAAATAGCCTCTGGGAGGTATACGGTACCTGTGTGCTTCCTGCTATGCATCTGCAGATGGGACAACTTGAAGTATCTCTTATTGCAGCCGGGATACGCGCACATAAAAGGTCGCTTTTCACTTGTCTCTGTTGCTGACCTGACTATTGCTGGGTTCACTCCTGGTACCCGTCTGACATCCTAGAAGAGAAAGGGAATATTTTATTTCCATGAATTATTCCCTCAAAGATCCATACACCATATAGTTTGTGGAAACAGAAGACACACATACATACATACTAGACATTATACATTTGCATCCTTTGACTATAAGATTAAATATATTGGTTTCTTCTTAAAGAGACATTTAAAATGGGTTAGGTTTTTCATAATGCAGCAGCACATAAAATAATGAATGCTTTATTTAGAAAAAGTGAATTAGAAATACATTTTGGACCATTTTGACCTTAATACTACATGATTAAGGACATGATGTTCCAAACGCATTGTATTTCTGATTCACTTTTTCTAAATAAAGCATTCGTTATTTTATGTCCTGCTGCATTTTGAAAATCGTATTTTAATTAGGACTTTGGTGCAGAGTCTTGTAGCGGGCACTATTACACACTGGTGCTGAATTATTAGGATTTTTAAAATAATGGGTTAGATTACAAGTGGAGCGCACCTTGCACAAAGAATAGAGCACAATCTGATATAACAAAGGGATGGTAAAAAATGGTAAACACAGTCGACATAATTTTAGTGCGTCATATACTTTGAATGGATTGCACAGGCGCACTATTATTGCTCATATTACAAGTGGTGAATGTGCTTGAGCACAATACAAAATAGAGCTGGAAAATTTAGCACATTTGTAGACCTGAAGTAAAGTGTTAACACGTGAATTAATGCATACAAAGCAAATAAAAATATATTAAAACAAATAATTTCACTCATATTTATACATATTAAATGTAAAATAAAGATTTATTATTAAAATAAAAAGTGTTAACAGTGACTGGTATTTATATGTGTAATTGTGTATGTATATATATATATATATATATATATATATATATATATATATATAATCAATGTAAATATTTGCATAGGAAATTAGCACATCTAGGCAAGTATGCCTGCTTGTTTTTCCCCAGAAATTCTTAATATACAATGTTACCAATTCACAAGAGAATTGTGGGTAAGATATGCAAATTCTCAGTTTTTTTGCTTCAAAATACTGTTTTGACACAGCGATCCTTTTAACAGGATTATTACAGCAAACCAGAAATCACTCACTAGATAAGCCTGTTTCGTTCTTTTTGGAACTCATCAGTAGGAGATAGATTTCTGGTTGCTGCATTGGTAAAGCTATTTTCATGGTTAAACCAAAATTCATTAAAATTATGGGGGGAGATAAAAAACTGAAATTAAAATCCTCCATGTCTCAAAATTAAATTAATGTAAATATTTGCATAGGAAATTAGCACATCTAGGCAAGTATTCCCGCTTGCTTTTCCCCAGAAATTCTTAATATACAATGTTACTAATACACAAGAGAATTGTGGGTAAGATATGCAAATTAGATATGCAAATTCTCAGTTTTTTTGCTTCAAAATACTGTTTTGACACAGCGATCCTTTTAACAGGATTATTACAGCAAACCAGAAATCACTCACTAGACAAGCCTGTTTCGTTCTTTTTGGAACTTATCAGTAGGAGATAGATTTCTGGTTGCCTCATTGGTAAAGCTATTTTCATGGTTAAACCAAAATTCATAAAAATTATGGGGGGAGATAAAAAATTAAATTAAAATCCTCCATATCTCAAAATTAAATCAATGTAAATATTTGCATAGGAAATTAGCACATGGAGGATTTTAATTTCAGTTTTTTATCTCCCCCCATAATTTTAATGAATTTTGGTTTAACCATTAAAATAGCTTTACCAATTCCGCAACCAGAAATCCATCTCCTACTAGTGAGTTCCAAAAAGAACGAAACAGGCTTGTCTAGTGAGTGATTTCTGGTTTGCTTTAATAATCCTGTTAAAAGGATCACTGTGTCAAAACAGTATTTTGAAGCAAAAAACTGAGAATTTGCATATCTTACCCACAATTCTCTTGTGCCTTGGTAACATTGTATATTAAGAATTTCTGGGGAAAAGCAAGCGGGAATACTTGCCTAGATGTGCTAATTTCCTATGCAAATATTTACATTGATTTATTTTTGAGACATGGAGGATTTTAATTTCAGTTTTTTATCTCCCCCCATAATTTTAATGAATTTTGGTTTATATATATATATATATATATATATATATATATATATATATATATATACATACATTATATATTTTTAAGTGTGTGTGCAGTGTTTTGAATTTATATTTCAATACAAAATCACATTTTAATCACTATTTGCCCTGCGGCTTTGCACACCTGCAGTTTAGCCCTCGTTAAAGCTTAACGCACCTTCGGATTAGAGCTTGAGTGATAGCCTATATGAGTTTTTTAGCACAACCCCATAGAAGTCTATTATGTGAGAGATTTAGCTCACCAACAAAAATAAAAGCGCTGGGTTCCATTGCATTTGACTTTTTTAAATCACTGGACATATCATAATCTGAATTTTATTCACCAAGAATGGGCTAGATTACACAACGTTGGTAAAAATGGGTTTGCTACAGTCATGGCTTCACTCCCCCCCAGAGCGTCCATCTCATGAGGCCACGCAGTGAATGGATGAAGCCGGTTTCGTCATTGCTGTGTAAGTACAGCATGAGAAGCGGGTGGGTGTTCGCCGATCCGGCGTCGCTGAAGAGAAAGGTAAGTATTTGTAAAAATACGCTGCAAAGTAAACTTTCATGAATGGAAGTGCCCCTGTTTTTAATAGAATTTTAAAAAACGGGCACTAATTCATGAAAGTTTACGTTCAATTTAATAATCCTGATGTAAAATATGTTAATCTCATAATTTTTCAATTATCAGACAATATATTGCTAAACTGCAGGATGTTTCTGGTGAAACTATTTCGGTCTTTAGATTTATTTAGTTTATGATACATATCACTGTTATATTAATATACTTTTTACCTCTGTGATTACCTTGTATCTAAGATTCTGCAGGCTGCCCCCTTATTTCAGTTCTTTTGACAGACTTGCATTTTAGCCAATCAGTGCTGACTCATAATAACTCCACCCGAGTGAGCATAATAGTATCTATATGGCACACATGAACTAGCTCTGTCTAGCTGTGAAAAACTGTCAAAATTAACTGAGATAAGAGGTGGCCTTCAAGGGCTTAAAAATTACCATATGAGCCTACCTAGGTTTAGCTGTCAACAAATACCAAGAGAACAAAGCACATTTGATAATAAAGTAAATTAGAAAGTTGTTTAAAATTGCATGCCCTATCTGAATCATGATAGTTTAATTTTGAGTAGACTGTCCCTTTAAAAGTAGCTTCTTTCCAGAATACTGAATTAGGCTCAGGAGCGTGCAAGTGTTTTGAGCATTTTTTAGCAGTACCTCAGTTAGCTCTCATGGAGTAGAATTACATTTCAACACAGGATATCAAAAGAAAGACATAAATTTGATTTTTTTTTTCTTCATTAAATTGTGTTTGCATTATCTGAATCACAAAGATTTGATTTTATCTTCATTGTCCCTTTATTTGTACAATAAATTGTGTATCTGTCCGACACTTTACTGTATGTGTAACAGTATTTAATAAAATGATGTTCTGCAGATGATATCTAAGGCTCTGCCTTTCTGTCGTGCACCATTTCGGTCACATAAATTTAGATTTATGAATCATAAAAGATCATTTTTACTTGTAAACTCCTACATATTGGAAAATCATTCTGCACACACTATAATGATTCTCTTTGTCAGTGCAGAATTATAACATTTCCCATTTCAGCGCCGACATTAGACAGTTGAAATATACCAGTAAAAAGTAGGAGTAACAATTTTATTATTTTTCTAAATAAACATAATTTGTCCACATAACATTGAGCAAACGATATCAGGCAAACACTTCTTACACATAACATGGGGAAAATGGACTGATGGTTTTATACATGCACATATGGTGTATATTCGTCAGTATGATATAAGCATGTACAATATTTTTATGTGTTAAAGAGAAAAAGGAAAGAAATTGAAACATTTAAAAACAAAACACTAAGGGCTAGATTACGAGAGGAGCGCAAAATATCGCTTGCGTGCAAGCAATATTAGTGCTCCACTGTGTAATACCAGCGCTAATGTGCGCTGGTATTATAAGTAAAGCGCAATGTGAAAGCAAGTTTGCGTTCACATTTCTAGGAACATTGAGCTCACAAGAGCGCACTTCCATACAATGGCAGCCTTGTTCTGACGGCAAAGACGGCATCATAACCAAACATAGCGCAGGGGGGTAAGTAACAGGCACGCGAGATCCGCATAGTTTGCGGGCGAGCAATAATTTAGTGTACCACTTGTAATCTGGCCCTAAGAAATAAATAAACTTTTTCCCTTCTCTCAAACATATAGTAGACCTGGTATGCATAGTGGTATGCATAGTATGCATAGTGCCATTATCCTTAGATTGTCTGTGTATATAGCAACACTATAGTGAGACGTCACCTTCTGATTCGCTCCAACAAAGGAGACTAAAAACACCATTTCCACCAGGCTTTTCAAGGGTGCATCCCTGGACTGTTTGTCAATCTGAAAACCCTACACATTTTGTATTAAAAACTTATTAGTCGATTTTTTTGTAATGTAGTGCTACAAACACAAACCAAATTTAGTGTCCTTTTATTGGTGAATAAATTACTGTCAGATAAAACACTTACTTGTATCCCTCTGAACACTCCATGTGTGTGTATCCGATACTGACCCCCACAGCTGTACAGCATTGGAGTACTGTGGCTATCACTTTCATACGCTGTTGGGTGACTAGAAAACAAAGAAGAATATAAGTCTCACAGGGTGGTGGGGTTCAATCACAAATTAAATGTGCCTAGCCTATTTGATCATAAAAAATATATTATTCACAGTGTACATGTATATGACTCTGTAATTGGCTATTGGCTGTCACATGATACAGTGGGCAGGGAAATGGAAGCAAAGTTTGAAATTTCTCAGAATAAAAATCTACTGAAAATTAGGTAAGTGCATTTGTGGAATATGTAATTCCACTTTAATGGTGCTTTAACCCTTTGAGTGCTAAGCACTTTCCCACCTGGGTCCTAAGCTGATTTCATTTATTTTTTTATTTTGTGAAAAAAAATATGTTTTAACTTTTTTTTTTTCCAGATCCCCAAGACTTACACCATTGGAAAGTGGTTAGGCGATTACCAATGGTGGATCTTGGGGGTCTGTAGCTGCTTAGATGCCTGAGATACAGGCTTATAAGCAGCATGCACCCTTTCCCTATACTTTGTATTGACAAATTGTTAATAAAGTTGCACAGTGACGTCATCACATCATTGCGCGTGACGTCACCGTGCAAAATGTGATGCCCCGGCGATACCTGTCACGCTGCAGGCACAATCGCGGGGTAGGAGCAGGTGGGAGCCCCCAGATCTCCCTCAAGGTGGGAGAGTGCTAGTGACGGCTCTGAGCTGTCATTAGCACCAGAGTGGGAAACTCTGTGACAGCTCAGAGCCGTCATTAGCACTCAAAGGGTTAAACACAATTAAAATGCGAATTAACACCTATTTATATAAAACTATTAAATGCTTAATTAAGGTGGGCAAAATAAAAAAAGAAAAGCTGCATTGATAACAACATGTGATAGTTGTATTTATTGTCTTATTTAAACATCTGGGTGGTTACAGGTTTCTTGGAGACAAACTGGGGCATAGAGATAGGATGGACAGCAAGGAGTATAGGAAAATATTACTAAATGCAGGATAGATGAAAGTGTAACATCTCTGTGAGTATGTTTAGAGTATATTGAACATGTTTCAGATAAGTTAACAATTAGCTGCACATTTTAAGACAAGCATATACATTTTTGTTCATGGGTTTAATGCGGTCCATTACTCTGAAGGCAGGAAAGGCATTTCTGCAGACGGGAAATTGACAGTTTGCCACTATTCAATAGCGGCACAGCATTGTATTTGTCAGTAGATTGAGTCCTGTGTAAGCCAGTAAGTATCTAGGTTTCACTTTTGTTCTTAACAACCCTGACCTTATTAAAAACACATGTATGTATAAAATATATAGAATTGAAATTCTGTCAATATACTCCTGAGCTTGTCTAGGATTACTCTTCAACAAAAGATGCCAAGAGAACTAAGCAAAAATGATAACAAAAAATAGAAATTTGTTTAAAATTGCATGCTCTGTCCAATCCATGTTTATTTAATTTTGACTTTACTGTCCCACTGTCCCTTTAAGTTCTTGTTATTGAAAATGGAAATCCTAAGGAAAATATTACATTATATGTGTTTGGATTGATACTTTTGTATAGTGTGTCATGCTAATAATAACTGACATGCAATTAACCTCTTAAGTTCCTAAACCTCAGCGATATTTGATAATCAACAGTAAAGCCATTCTAAACAGAGGAATGATGGGTAGGGTGGTGGAGGATTTACTTATTTTGAAAACTGGAAAAGTGCTTGCTATATTTTTTTTTAATATTCATTGATTGAGAAGAAAGCATTTTTCAGGTTTCCAAGACTTAAATTTACAATGAAGTAGTTCTTTGCGGGGAAATAATATCACGCAAAAGAAAGTGCCAGAAACATATATTATCTTCAATAATGGGATTTAAAAAAATATAAACACTGCAAACGTGTGAAAGCAAACACTTATGTAAACAACGGAGCTGCCACAATCCTGCCAAAAGTATAATTCTCAGTATACTGGATGTGGTTTTTATTGCAGAAAAATAGTTTAAAAATATTTTGAAAACATTTTAGAAACTTTTTTTTTAAAAAAAAAATTCTACAGTTTTTTATATATATATATATATATATATATATATATATATATTTATTTAAATATCATGAATTTCTCGTCCTCACAATATTTCTTTTACTGTCACAAGATTGCAACATATGATACATCAGAAGGAAAATAGCATCTTTAAAAAACAATTAGATCTCAAACGACAACAAACAAGACGGAATGCCAAACAATATCATATTGCGCACATTGACATGATTGCTAGTTCAAATTGTGTTTTCAAAAATGAAAATACTGTAACTTAACAATGTAGAAATTTGAGAATTAAAATAAAAAAAAAATTGCTAAATATCTTTTTTAGATGTTGTGGTCCAGATTTCCGTTTTCTCTCTTTTCCAGCAAATTTTATTTACTGTAAACCTTAGGAAAGCCCACTAGCAAAGAACTATACAAGAGAAGTTTAATGAATCTAGATCATAGTTTCATAATTTTATCCAATATGGTGTTCAGGTATTTTCAGTGCTGTTTCTTTTTATTTATTTTTTGTAAAAAATGTTCTTGCGGGCGGAGCTTGGCCACGCTGGAAGATGGCCGCACATTAGGAGAGCTCCAGCCACCTATGCTGACATAATAGCTCCTAACAGCAACTGAACACCTAAAACCAGCCTGAAACTCTTCAAATACTGGCACTGCTTGCCCCTATGTTACTGGGCACTGAGACATATTTCCTAAAGAAGCCATTTAACTTCCTTAGCTAAGCTGCTATGGATCGCTTCTACTTCTAAAGCACGCTAAAGTACAAGATCTCAGATTCATTCGCACATACCGACTCAGAACCGGAGAGCAGCTCCCCACAACACCTCCACACCTACAAGCACTCCGGTACTATTTGCCTCCTCTGCAGCAACCCCCATCGATACAGCAGAGTCGGGCAAGTCCCGGCGGGCGACTCCGCAACTTGGCCTACTGCCAGTCCTCCCAGCAAGCGGCGGATCGCCAAAAGTCTGATGCGCTGCAGAGAACCCACTACGGACCACGGATACACCGGGAAGGGGGTAAGAAAATACCCAGTTTATCCCTCGACTTGAGCAGCAACTAACCCTTGCTCCGGAGAAAAGAACAGCCATCTCTGGAGGCTCCAGGTTGCATCATATTAAGTGCTGCGCCACAGTTTTTAAACCCGGGAAGGCCCTCTGCACACTACTAACTCAGGTATTAAAACCGCAAAGACAGTTATATTTTTTCTTTCTCCTATTTCCTGAATGAACTTTATTACATAGTGTGCATATATAAGGAGAGGGTCTATTTGATTTAAAACAAGGTCTCACACTAACGGGTCATTAATCCTGCAAGACATAAGGATACTCAACATTCTCAAACTTTGCACTATACCTCTGATTGAAAGCATTTTGAGTTATATACCTGCTACCTTATAGAGAACTTTTGCAAATCAGTTATAAATCTTCACCATACAACCTGGGTGCTTATTACCACACTACATCCCTCTAACAACTTGTAATATATGTTTATTGGAGTCATAACACCAACTATTTGACTTTACACTTTATTACAACTCAGCGGGTATGCCTGGTAAACGGGCGAACAAAACAGATAAGCCAAGCTCCACTAAATCTATGAGTCATTATCTCAGACCTATTGACACACCCAGCGACCTCAGTGGGAACGAAATGGAGCCATCTCAAGACAACAGCAGTGCTCCTACCCCACATACTAACACCAACCACTCACAGTGCATAACTAAAAGTGATATTCATAACCTATCTTCCAAGGATGACATTCAAGGCGTATTAAATGAGATGAGAAGTTTATTTGGAAATTTAAGAAAAGATTTCTCGGCTCTTGAAGCTAGGGTTATCAAAACTGAGAAAACCTCGCATGACCATTTAACCCTAATCCGCCAAAACGCCTCTGACATACAAAATCACACGGATAATTTGCAGTTCCTCAATGACAAAATTGAAGACATGGACAACAGGGGGCGTAGAAACAACTTACGCTTCCGAGGAGTAACAGAGGCTGTCTCCCCCCAAAACATAGAGGGATACCTACAAGCTTTATTCCGTATTATCAAAGATACACCTACATCCCCCGAGATCCCTATTGAAAGAGCACATAGGGCTCTCAGACCCAAACCACCTAACAAAGCCCCTCCGAGGGATATAATTGTCAGATTCTTAAATTACAAAGATAAAGAGGAAATACTACAAGGCGCCAGAAAGAAACACCCGATCACCCACGGAGGCGAGGAGATACAGGTTTTCTCGGACCTCTCTCCCATGACCTTACAGAAACGGAGAGACTTAGGTCACATCACATCAGCCCTCAGAAGTCGTGGGGTCCCTTACAGATGGGGCTTCCCGGTTTCTATAATAGCCACCAATAACAACAAGACCTCAATTTTTAGACCAGGAATGGACCACAAGGACTTTCTCGAAAGCTTGGCGATCCCAATCGCCCCCACCGATGATATTGCTAGGAATGTCTTGCGTCCGCCAGCACGACCAACACAGGAACATCATGCCGGGATCTAGGTGGGGTAAAGTAGGTTATGCCTTCTGATCCAGAACTGTAATTTTTGCTTTCAGAGACTTTTGTACCTATTAATATTTTTAATTATGTTTTTCCCATGTCTTGCATTGTCAAATCTGACCTCTGTATTACTTTGTATGCGCTTATAGGGCCTATTAGTCATGTAACTAAAAATGACATCTGGGTTTATGCATTGGTTCTATACTGGCATGAGTATGGTGGGTAGCGTTAACTAGTTAGGACCTTGGGACACTAGAGGTACAATTTATGTATAAGGAGCATTAGATATCCTTAATAGCTGCGTGATGTAAACAACTGTTGCTCCAGGGATGCCATATATTCTACCCTTAGGTGTTTAATATCATAGGCCCTAGACCTAGTGTCTCCCCCCCGAGAATGTACAGTCTACAGACGTGGCACAAACATGCCCTTGCATAGGTTACTTTGTACAGGGGAAGAGGTAATTTTGTTTGTTAACCCACTAGTTGTTTAAGGTTCAATACTCATTCCCTCTCAAGCTTTAGGACTATATTTGCTACAAGAGACAGCCACTTGGTGCACCTCTTATTTACATATACATGTGTGGCAAAGATAGCTTAACTACGGCCACGTCCTGCACACCCATCTTTCACATTTAATGCACCTAGGGGCCTTATCCCACCATCTGCTAAACAAATCGCACACACATGGAACCAGGTGGGAGAGTAAAAACATGATATTAACAGGCTGGTACTATGCAGTTTTTTATGTTAAAATGAAGGCTGGTTAAATTTAATGTTTATACATGTTATTCAAAGAATGTTGCTTTTTTCCTATAATTTATATATAACTTACGTCAGTTAAGGGGCTTTTCCCCTTTATTCACACTTTTTGATTGTTCTAAGGTTTACCTGAGGAAACTTTGGGATATTTGGTCTACCACCTCTAATTTAACCTTATAAAGGTTTTCTAAATCCCATCCTTGCACCAGGAATTTTCTTACTTTCCTTACCCCTCTATTCTTCTAACTTTTCGACTCGATCTCCCTTACCCCCTTTTTTTTTTTTTTTTTCTTTTTCTCTTCACATAGCGAGCAACATGTCACGACAATATAAGTCCAAGAAATTTGGAGATCACTCCATAAATATCACAACTATTAACGCAAGAGGCCTGAATGACCCGGGCAAACGTTCTATAGCTTTTAGGGAACTACAAAAATCTCAGAGCCAAATAATAATACTACAGGAGACACACTTTAAGAAAGGTAAAGAACCGAAATGGAATAACTCAAGATATCCTCTAGCATATTTCGCTTCAGGCCAAACTAAAAGAGGGGGTGTAGGCATAGTATTTCACAAATCAGTCCCCTTCCTTTTAACACATATAGAAAAAGATCCTAATGGACGCTTCCTGATCCTGGTGGGCACTCTTTTCGGACTCTACATTACATTGGTTTCTATATACTCACCCAATCACGGACAGGAGGTATTTTTCAAACATGTCTCAGATATAGTTATGGAACACTCAAAAGGGATCACATATATGGCGGGTGACTTTAATTTAGTCGCTGATCCTCTAGCTGACACCTCTAAAGGACTCTCGTGCACTCCCAACTCGACAATCAACCAGGTGAACGAGATAATGGCTAACTTAAAACTACATGACGTATGGCGCACGCTACACCCGACGGCCAGAGATTTTTCGTTCTACTCTATACCTCATAATAGTTACTCCAGACTAGACTACATATACACTGACTCTTGCGGCTTGTCACTTACCCACAGCTGCCTAATTGATCACATAACCTGGTCTGACCACGCCCCTGTCTCATGTTCCATCCTTTGGCCTGACATCCCCATCACACACAATACATGGAAACTAGATGACTCGATTCTAGACAAACCCATTGTTTTTAATGACATTATTAAAACGCTTAAAGAATATTTCGAGTTTAATACCCATCCGGACTCTACTCACGAGACTATATGGGAAGCCCATAAAAGCGTGATTAGAGGATCCTTGATCAGGCATAAAGCCTTTATCAACAAACAATACAGGGCCAAATATATTAGCATTCAGACACAGATCGCGACGCTAGAAGCAAAACACAAGACTAATCCATCTTGCTTGTCCACACTAAATGACCTAAAGAAAGCTAGAACTGATTTTCACAGACACTTAACACAGTCTCACCAAAAGAAAGCTTTGCAGCTGAGACAGTATTATTATGAAGGGGGAGATAAACCCGGTAGAATTCTAGCTAGAACTCTTAAAAAGCGGCAACTTCGCTCACACATCCACTCCCTTAAATCATCTGAGGGTAGGGAGTTGCGAAGCAGCGAACAGATTACAAACGAATTCTATAAATACTACCACTCCTTATACAACATTCACGACACACCAGGTGGGCCAAGTAAAAAAGCTAATGACTCACAGCACGAAGCTAATGTTAACTCTTACCTTAGAAACATAGACCTACCTTCCCTAACAAAGGAAGAGTCTGATTTTCTAGACTCTCCCATTACAATGGAGGAATTGGCTGACGCCATTAAAAATTCACCAGGAGGTAAGAGCCCTGGGGCCTGATGGTTTCACCATGGCCTATTATAAGAAATTTAAAGAGATCTTGGCAGGACCGATCCTCCAGTTATTTAACAGTCTAAGAGAACACCCTTCCCTATCACGAGTCCTTTTGGAGGCACATATCACTGTCATCCCCAAGCCAGGCAAGGCAGCAGATACCCCAGGTCATTTTCGCCCCATATCTTTGATTAATTCAGATATGAAACTGCTGGCGAAGATTCTAGCATCCAGACTTAATAAATATCTACCACAGCTGGTCCATAATGACCAGGTGGGATTTGTCCCTGGGCGTGAAGCTAGGGATAATACTATCAAAGTGACTCAGCTGATCGATCATGCTAGGGTCTCAGGGACTCCTATGGTGCTTTTCTCTACCGACGCAGAGAAGGCCTTCGATAGGGTGAACTGGGTCTTTCTGCGTCGGGTACTAGAAAAGATGGGATTTGGCCAAGTTTTCTTAAATTATGTTATAGCCCTTTATTCCAATCCTAACGCCAGGATCAGAGTCAACAACACCCTATCGAACCCATTTGATATAAAGAACAGCACTAGACAGGGCTGCCCTCTCTCCCCACTCCTATTTGCCCTGTCCATTGAGGTTCTCGCTCATAAAGTGAGAACGAATCAGCGTATAAACGGAATAAGAGTGGGGGACACAGAACACAAACTGGCGCTTTACGCCGATGATGTTTTGTTTACTCTGACTAACGTATCAAACTCGCTTCCCAACCTATTGGCGGTATTGAAGGAATACGGAAGGGTCTCTGACTTCTCTCTTAATTTGAGCAAGTCGGAGCTCCTTAATATCAATTCATGCCCGAAAGCAGTGCAGAACTTACACCACGAACATCAAATCTCTATAGCTACTAAGAAATTAAAATATTTAGGCATTTTTTTAACTCCCGACCTAGCGGATCTTTTCAAATATAATTATGTCCCCCTTAAAAATGAGATTGCTGCTGACTTGTCCTCCTGGAAGAGTAAATATATCTCCTGGCTGGGCAGAGCGGGCGTCGTCAAGATGAACGTTTTACCCCGTTTGTTGTACTTGTTCCAAACACTCCCCATAACATTACCAAAGGGCTATATCGCCCAAATACAGAAACTCATTGAGCAATACACATGGGGCAACACCAAACCCAGGGTAACCAAACGCACTATGTACTTACCAAGGGACAGAGGAGGTCTAGGACTACCAGATATATCTAAATATAAAAGAGCTATAGGCCTGCAGAGGATAGTTGAATGGGCTCATAATCCTAAATATAAAGCATGGGTGGGCTTGGACAGACAAATTCTCAAGGTTAACAATGTTGGCACTTTGGCATGGCTCCCCCCCGCGCAGCGCCCTAAGATAATTAACAGATATCACCTATTTGAAGAGGCGTTTAGTAACTGGGACTCTACTATTATGACTTCCACTGATATCTCCACGCACCTCTCTCCTTTAACACCAATTATCGAAAATCCGGAGATCCTGTATCACAGACTAGGATTTCATAGAATCATACCCTACAGAATCAGGGAGGGCTCAGTACTAGGAGTGGTAGACTCAGGACAGATTAAACCACAAGAATCCCTAAGGGAATTTCAACCCTCTATTTTCTCCTCATGGATGCACTACAACCAGTTAATACACTTTATCACCAACCACAAGCGCAAGCGAGAACTAGGCAGATCTCTGACCACTTTTGAGAACCTGTGTGTTAGGGAAACTCTCCCGGGACACTTAATCTCCCTCATATACAAGATAGTGACCTTGCAAGGTCCTGATACACTTCCGACTTACACTAATCGATGGAAAGAGGATCTAGGGACAGACATTAATACAGAACACTGGCTAAAAGCGTTTAAATTCATAAAAAAAATCATCTGTGTCATCTAACATACAGGAATCCCATATTAAACTCTTTAGTAGATGGTACTTGACGCCCGTCAGACTACATAGATTCTTCCCAACAGTTAGCCCAATGTGCTGGAGGGGCTGCGGAGAACATGGATCCCTGCGGCACATTTGGTGGTCATGCCCCTCTTTGACGTCTTTCTGGAACGATGTCATACAGGAGATATCTAGGATCCTACACACCCACATCCCAGCGAGTCCGGAGACTCTGCTTTTTCTTAGTTTGCCCAAAATGGTTAGCCAGGTTCACCTGGCGCTGTTGCTAATTATGCTTACCGGGGCTAAAAAGTTGATCCCAAGAAAGTGGAAAACTCGCTCAACACCTACTACAAACGAGTGGCACCTTCAGGTAGAGGAGTTACTGACCCTTGAGAGATACCATTATCTCAAAAACCATATACTAGATAAATTTGAACTTATGCTAGAAATTTGGCGGGGCACAATATAAGCCTGTTCCGCTGCCTGAGCGGTCACTATGTGACTGAGAAAAAAGGAGAGGGAACTTTTTTTTTTTTTCTTCTTCTCCCCCCTCTTACTCCACCTCTTTCTCTCTTCTCTCCTCTTTAGATACTTCTCTCTCCACTTCCTTCTGCTATTGACCTACCCCCAACTGCCCTTTCCCCCTAAGCAGGTTAATTAATACATTGTTTATTGCCTTAAAAATGTTTAAAACAATATGCTTGTAAACTCACGTGTCC